>NW_020954619.1:8628468-8836696 GCF_900497805.2 Vombatus ursinus
CACACACACACACACACACACACACACACACACACACACACACACACGTAAAATCACTCTATACATACCTCTATTTATCAGTTCTTTCTCTGGATGCAGATAGCTTCTTCCTTCATATGTCCTTTGCAGTTAATTTGAGTATTTGTAATAGTCAAAATGACTTATTCATTCAAAGTTGTTGTTAAAACAGTATTGCTGGATACAAAATTTTCTTGGTTCTGTTTATTTTGCTCTCCATTATTTCATGCAAGTCTGTATTTTCTTAAGATCATTGAGCTCATCATTTCTTATAGTGCAGTAGTATTCCATCACAATCATATACCACAACTTGTTTAGCCATTTGCCAATTGACAGGCATACTCACAATTTTCAGTTCTTTGCCACCACAAAAAAAGCTGCTATAAATATTTTAGAACATACAGGTTCTTTTCCTTTTTCTCTAATCATCTTTGGAAATAGACCAGTAGGTCTAAGGGTATTTCTGGATCAAAGGGAGTATAGGCAGTTTAATAACTCTTTGGGTATAATTCCAGATTGCTCTCCAAAATGATTGGATCAGTTCACAATTACACCAACAATGAATTAGGTCCCACTTATTCCGCATCCCCTCCAACATTTGTCATTTTCCTCTTCAGTCATTTTATCCAATCTAATTTTGTTAAAATGATTTCTTTTTCTTTTTTTTTTTTTTTTGGTGGTGGGAAAGGATTAGGCAATTGGGGTTAAGTGACTTGCCTAGGGTCGCATAGCTAGTAAGTGTCAAGTGTCTGGTCTGAGATCAGATTTGAATTCGGGTCCTCCTGACTTTAGGGCCAATACTCTATCCACTGCGCCACCTACCTGCCACCATAGAATGATATCTTAAGGTTGTTTGAATTTGCATTTCTCTAATCAGTAATTATGTAGAGCATCTTCCTTCCTTCCTTCTAAATGACCTAGAAGCTTTGTAATCTTACTTGTAAGGATGTTCCTAATATCTGTATCCAGTTTTCTCCTTTGGCTCCTCAACTTTTAACCTGGTCATCTCTTTCTAACTATGTCTACTTACCACCATCCCATTCCACCATCAAAATTTCTCATCTCCTCATAATAGTTTCTCGCTACTTTCTTACTCAGACATTTTGATGAACTTACCTGCCTGCTGTAGCCTCATCCTATGACTATGTTATTCCCCATCTGTCTTTGTATATACTATTTTCTGCTATTAGATCACCTTGTCTGTACTCTCTGCCAATTGGTTTATTTCACCAACTGCAAAAGTCATCTTAAAGTTGTCCTTCGCTGATTGCACCTATTATCCCTTTACTCCTCCCCTACCCCAACTTCTTTGGGGATTATGTACACCATACTAATTTAAATTGAACTAGTTCATGTATTACTCTATAAAATTGTTCTACTATTTTCAGCATATAGTCTTCTAAATTGCAAGTTCTTTGAAGCCAGAGAGCTATTTGACTATTTCTTTTACCTCTTTCTTCCTTAATAGCAACTAATAAATATTTTAATCACAAGTAAGATGCTTAATAAATGTAGCCTTATGGTTGTTCAGTGATTTCATTGGACTGCTCAACATAGTCATGGCATAAGTCATGTTTTATTCTTGTTGATGTTAACCATTGTTGGGCAGGTAAACCTTTTGGATATTATGGAATATATAAATACAGTCTATTCTTGATAAACAGTGGTTACTGGTGATAGATATAAAATCAACATTCTAATTCATAAAAGGCTAAAGCTTTAATTTAGTTGATAACTGGTATCCTACATTCCCACTCTTAATCTCTTTCAAGCATCTCTTTTCCTTGAGTTTCATGCTTTATGTTTTCTGTGTTCACCTTCTGGGATGGTATGAGCAACGAAATGGGAGAGGGGAAAAGATAATCAGAGCATGCTTTATAATTTACAAAATGGACAGTTAGCTCCTGAATTGCTGAATTGCTTGCTTATAAAATTGGTTCTGGAAGGGAACTCAGAAATTATCCAGACTGATATCCTCATTTTTTACATGAGAAAACTGAGGCCTTGAGAGGACAAATTGACTTTCCCAAGGTTTTATAAGTAATGGATTGCAAAGTTGTGATTCAAATCCATGACTTCTGAATCCAAAAGCAGCATTATATTGATACTAATCTTACATGTATTTCTGGTTGGTGTTCTCCCTTGTAGATTATGATTCTCACTATAGTAATGAAATATTTCTAATGATTAATGCATTTATCCCTTTAGAGCTGATTCAGAACCATAGGGTAAGTATACAATCACCCAAGACAACTAAAGGTTAGAAGAACATATCTCTAAGGCCTCTTGTAAATCATCCTCATGCCAAGGACCTCATACAAAGCCTTCAGAGCACATTTTCCTGGAGTTGGGTTACAGCTTAGGCAGCCCACAACTTTATATATGCCTGTTGGTTTGTACTTTGGCTATGCAATCTCTTAATAGATAGCTACACAGGCACCGTATGAAGTAGCTTGACTTCCAGGTCTAGAGATTGGTTTTGAATTTCAATAAAGCACATTATGTAGTGAGATAATAACCTTTTCAGGTTAAAGAGAATAGTTACATGATCTTAGAAAATATGAAGAGATTCTCAATCATAGAGGCAAAATATTTAAATTGAATGTAATCAGCTTTCTGACAAATAACCAAATTATAAACAAGAAGAATATTTTTTTCCCTAAGTAGCTTTTTAAAAAATCCAAAAATAATAGCATTTACATGGTAGGATTTGTTAATATTTTTTAGACATTATCTCTTTGAGGTACTGGTTTTCATCCAAATTTTATTAAAAACCATTTTACTCACAGCTGCCTCTTTCAGAGACTTGTGTTTGGCAAAGTGAATTTATTTAGTCTTTGTTGAAAAAACATTTCAGAACAGTTTAAGTCTCCCCATTCTCATTACAGAAAAATGTGCAGGCATCCCTTTGGAGGAAAACACTCTCATCTGGAAACAGCTGTAATTACAGTAATTTTTATTTACATGCTTGTTTTCAAACGATTTGAAGTTTTGTCTGGCAAATCTTTTTGGAACTTCTTTCTAATGCTTCCCTCCATAGCCATGCCATTGCCCAGCCTTAGGGGTGAGTATATTTGGTAATGAGGTCATTCTGCTAATTCAGTAACTCAGCTCTCAGATAGGTAGGGACCAAGCCAAATACACTTTAAGCCTAATTACACTGTATATCAGTGGGTAGTATAAGATTGAGAATCCCAGTTGCTTATTAAAGATATATTTCAGGACCTCTAATTTCATCAATGTGCTTACTACCTTTGCTGATGCACCTTTCAACCCCTGTGCAACATAGTAGATGGTTGTCCAGGATTGTTGTGGTAGAAGAATCTTCCTCGCAGCAGTATCAATGAGTTTCTCTGACTTTCACTGGCTGAGTTACCAATGACAAACATATAGCCCATCACCAGGCTTGTAACTGAAGCCTTTCTAGCTTGGGCTTTTCTGGCGTAGTCCTTGATGAATTGAGAGACCTTTGTGTGCTGGTGATGAATCAGAGTAGGACTTTAATGGAATTGTTTCACATTAAAAATATAACAAATTTGAAACTCAATAGCCCCACAGATACAAAAAGGAAGATAATCTCTTCCTTCGAAGATCTTACACTCTAATAGAGGAAGATAACATATGGGGAAATGGTGGGTATTTTCATCTGAAATTTTATGGGGATAGTGAAGGTAGTCATAGGGCTGTTGATTGCAACATTTTTTCCAAGAATGGTAGTATTGATTTGAGTATAGTTGGGGAGGGGAAAGGACAAAGGGGAAACATGTACAGTGTAAGGCATGGAGAAGGCATGGTGGGCCTGAGAGCATCTAAATATGGTGAACTTCATCCAATCAGGAATGTAGAGTCCCAGAGATGAAAGCTGTAATACCTAGTTGGAGGTGCAAGGTGGTATAGAACAATATGGCTGGAAGATGGCTGAAGTGTATATTGTAGTGAGTCCAGGGGCCTCCCAGTGTGATGAAATTTTTTCATATCTAAAATGAAATATTGACTAGATGAGATTTCATTCAACCATAGCACTTCAAGTTAGACAAGACTCTAGAGGGCCTCTATTCCATCTCCCACATTACAGGAATGTCTTATAATATCTCTTGTTAATACACTTGTATTTAATAATTCTTTCGATGTGACCGAATACCCAATTCTATCAATATTTCGTCATATGACATTATTTCTGCCACCTTCACCACCCTAGTTGCCATCTTTTAGATGGACTAAGATTTTTGTTCCTCTTAAAATATCATACCAGAACTGTACACAATACCATGATGTTGGTCCAGCATTACAAAATATATATAAGACCTTTTTTTCAATAATGTTGTTATTGGGGCAGCTAGGTGGTACAGTGGATAGAGCACTGGCACTGGAGTCAGGAAGACCTGAGTTCAAATCCAGCCTCAGACACTTGATCACTTGATACTTACTAGCTGTGTGATTCTGGGCAAGTTGCTTAACCCCAACTGCCTCTCAAAAAAAAAAAAAAACGTTGCTACTGCTTATCTGGCTTTATCTTTATGTGATTTTTTTCTTCCTGTCTGATCTTTGAGCTCAATCTTCACTTTATTTGTAACTTATTATCTCTATTTCTAGTTCAACTGCTTCTCCCTCTGTAAGAGGAGATAAAGTAGTAGAATCAAAGGTAGTATAGGTAATCTCTTGCCAAGTTTTATCCTTTTTGCTCGGCTGGTCAATAATATGTTCTCCAGATATGGGAATAAGAAAATATCTTCTGTCTTTTATGCTCTTGGTTACCAGAGTTAGGCTTTATTTCAGGAACACATAACCCAGTTCAAAGGGATGTACTCAACGCGACATCAACAAGTACAAGTTCTTAAGTATTCTTTCATTGGCCAGATCCTGGTAACTGGAGTTTTGAAAAGGCCCAGCCTTCTGGGAATGTAGAATCAAAGGACTAATCAACATGATGGTAATGCTATGGGTTGGAAAGTCATTACGAGCCTTTGGATTTGATTGTAAAACAGCAAAGTTTGAATTTTAATTATCTCCTCGTTGTCCTAAGAAACGTGTTAGTTTTATGCCCCTAAGTACATATATTGAAATGAAAGATAGGATCCTTCATGCCCAGGACCCTTATATCTGTTTCTTGATATGACCATTTTAATAGGTACAAAATTTTGGCAGCATTATTATTAGTATAAAGCATATATTAGTCTCCAACCCTAATGGTATCTAATTATTGTAATGCCAGTGTGTTTGACTAGATAGCTTAGCAAAATTTGTTTCATTTGCTCTTTATTGAACTCTCATAAGTAACAAGACACTGGAAAAGATATGCATAGGAAACCTAGATTTTCCTTCTGTCATTTAGGATTCACTGAAATAACTACCTTATATGAATATTTTTTGCATATGAGCTGTACTCCACAATTTGCCTTTGGTTATAAAAGTGAAATTTCTTCATTGGTATTCAAACTCTGGCTGATTATATTTAAGAATTTAATATGTAAATTGCTTATCTTATCTTCCCTTCCATTAGATATTTTTCCTTTTCCCTTCTACCCTCCCCATACATGTACATATTCACACAGATTCAAATTATCAAGTTTATAAATGGGAATATAGGTAACTTGTGCCTCTGTATTTCCAGTAGCAGTCATAAAACCTCTCAATCTTCATATCGATATAGGCAAGAATTGTAATATATACACCTAGTCCTAGCCTCTTTCTAGGGAATTTTATTTTATCCAAATCCATTGGCCCAGAAGAAAGAATCAATTAAAGGATATTTAGATAAGTAAAAGTGGCTATACTTCATTTGGTGGAGGAGGGGGAAATGAGATGTTTGGGAGAGAAAAATTGAAAATATTCTATCCATCAGTTTTTAGAACATAGAACACAAAATTATATTGAAAAAATACCACATTTTAAAAACGTACTTTCATTCTTTGTGATGTCCATTTAAAGACGAAAGATATGAAAAGGGAAGAAACAGAATCTCAGAGAAATGCAGAGTCACCAAGAGTCTGGAACACATAAAAAGAAAATAGTAAGAGACAGGCACCTGCAAACACAAAAGAGGCATCTTGAAAAGGCCCACAGTTACACAGACATCAAGATAGGTACAGAAAGGATCCAACTTGAGTGGAACAATTGCCTCTTTAGGTTTTTGTGAATACTGTCACTTAAGATTTTTTTAATCCTCAGTGTGTTTTCCGAAGTATAATAAAGATTTCATATTTGCCCTTACTAATTTCCCTATCTAGCTAATTTGTTGTCCTAAATAAAAGCAGGGTCAAAATATTCTATTCAGAGTATGTGAGGAAATAACCACTAATATTTGCATTTTTTACCCAATTAATAGTCTCAAACTTTTTACTGTTTGACACTTGTACTTCCCAGTCCAAAGGAAGGAGAATCTCATTAACCACTGAATTTCACTGGACTAAATCTGTTCCCAGCTCTGTTACCACATATATGAACTGAAGCAAATCACTTTACCTCTTTGGTCCTCAGTTTCCTTATCTGTAAAATAAGGGACATTGCACTAGACCTCTGAGGTCTTTTAAATCCATAGGATCCCTTGAACATTTCCCATGAATATACTAGTAGAGCTAGCCTATCTTAAATAATCCATAATACCATTAATAAATACCTGTAAAACACTTGGCACCATGCTAGGTACTGAGATATAGCAAAGAAATAGAAGATGTTTTTAATTTTGATGCATTTTATAGACTTAGAGCTAAGAGACCTCAGAGACTTCTAATCCAACCTCCTCATTTTATGGATGAAGAAACTGAGGTCCGGATGAGTGACTTGCCCAAGGTGGCACCAGTAGTATTATAAATGGCAGTGGAAATTTGAGTTTATATCCTCTAATTCCAAAATCTATTCTATGCTGACATGAAATTATGAGAAGATAAAAAACAATAAGTGATAAAGCACCAGAATGAGTGATAGAACACTATGCAGTCTGCCTCTTAGAGGAGATGGCACTTAAATGTATGGACTCCAGGAGCTGGAGGTGAGATGGGAGAACATTCCAAGAGAAGACAGGAAGGCAAGAGGCAGAATGTCATCTATGAAGAACAGCCCAGTGAATCATTCTCGCCATCTGTCTTGACACTTCTTCCTCATCTGGCCATCAAAATTAAATCAAGCCTGCCATGATTCTGGAAGGGGCAAGTTGGTCAGCTCCCTTTCGCTGCACTCATCATCCCTGCGACTTCCTCCACCAAGGCTTCTTTTGCTGCCCTCCACGCTGGCCTCTCTGTGTTGCCTCTGCCATTAGGATATAAGTTCCTTGAGGATAGGGTAGTCTAACGTTTGTGTTGGTAACCCAATGCTTAGCAGAATGTTTGTCACATAACAAGTGCCTAAGAAAGACTTTTTAACTCATTCATTCATCACAAAGGGCTATCTTTTTGACCAGATCTGTCAGGTCCTCATTCCTGGTATAGGTGGTTAGAAAGAAAAGAGACAGAGAAGCACATTCTTTGCTGGAAAAAGTGAAAGATGAATTGTTAATTTTGTAAAAACTGCCTAAAAATCTGAAACTCTGGATTTGTCTAACATTTTAAAAAGCCAAACCTAGGTTATATAACACGTAGGAGAGGTAAAAGCCCTTCGGCCTGACCTTGTCGTGGTAAGAGTTTACAGTTAATTCAAACATCTGCTACATAATTAGAGGTTTTAGGGGGGAAATGCTTATTACTCCCTTTAGAGCTGTGACATTCTGTGCCCTCCACAATTCTCATTAGTGATATAAGGACATTAGTGCTACTTAGGAGCATTTTCTTTCCTTGCCCCTTTTTGAAGGAGATTGGTTACAGGAAAAAGAGAAGTCAGACTCCATGCTGAATGTTTAGAATGCACTACTTCTTTTTATGCTTCTTTGGCAGGGAGGCACACTCAGGGATCTCATTAGCAGTGGGAGAAATAGCCCCTTTGTTGAGCTAGTACATTTCATCGACATAAATATACTACGTGTAATTAAAAATCTGAAAAATACATCTGAGTACATGTTATTTTTAACGATGGAGGTGTGGAGCAGATATAACATAAATCCAAGAACTAATGATATAGCTTTCTTTTGTCTTGTCTTTCTAAACAAAATCATTCCACTGCATGCAGTCATAATGCTTTGAACTGCAGAACTCTTTGCCAGCCAACTGTGTGCATTTAATAGGTACTTCATGTTATAGCCTTTCATTTTATTTTATGTGCTGTGATGATCAAGATTCCAAGTCTGCCACGGCCCCTCTTTTGCCACTCCAGAGATAACTGTGACCTGTGCAAACATAAGGAATTTTAAAGCAACATAAAAATTTCTGTGACTAATGGGATAGAATGTATTAAAGCACAGATATAATTGTTTGCCACAAAATAGAGATGTTGCAGGTAGATGTTGAAGTAAAATAATCATAATAAGTTTATGTTCTATCTCTTCCTAATATATAACCTTAACTCATATTTTCCTCAGCTATCTTCTATTTTATTTCATAAAATCCTACATTGCTTATGAAATTAACTCTTACTAAAACCATTTTTATTTTACATTACTTTATATGCAGCTATGCTGTAAAGAGCACTTGCATTTTAAAATCTATTACAACCCTATTTGCCAAATATTTGGAATTCCTTTATTTTTATCCATTGCTTCAATTCAGAATCACTATCTGCATGAATGTGTTCAGTTATTACTGAATACTTTATGAATGAATGAGGTTGTTAAATTTTTATAAACAGGCTTGACTTTGGTAATTTTTTTTAGTACTTCAGTAAATCAACAAGCATTTATTAAGTGCCTACTGTGTGCCAGGGCAGCTTGATTGCACAATGGATAGAGCACCAGGCTTGGACTTCAAATCTGGCTTCAGGCATTTACTAGCTGTGTGACCCTGGGCAAGTCACTTAACCCTATTTGCCTTATTTTCCTCTCCTATAAAATGAGTTGGAGAAGGAAACAGCAAACCACTCCAATATCTTTGCCAAGAAAAGCCTAAAATGAGGTCACAAAGGGTTGGACAGGACTGAAATGACTGAACAGTGGTAACAATAGATGAGAACCCTGAGAGGAGTGAATATCCAGGAGGAGGTCAACAGCAGGAAGACTGAGCAAAATTAGCAATTTGGGCAACTAAGAGATTATTGGTAACAGGGTTCCAAGAAAACTATAAATAATACTGAGGGAGTTAAAGGGAGCTGTTAACATCTTAGGGAGGAAAGGAGAAAATTTGGAACTCAGAATTAAAAAAAAAAGAATGTTAAAGTTGTCTTTACATGTAAAAAAAAATAAAATATTATTTAAAAATAAAAGGAACTGTGACTTAACTGGTGTGGATGCCTCTTCCACTGGTACAAACTGTAAGCCACCTGCTCCTTCTTATCCTTGTCTTTCCAAAAATTCAGATGTTTGATGTTTTCCTCTGCTTTTTTTATTGTTTAAGGGGAACCAGTTCAGTACTCAAACCATCCATTTCTAATCCTTTCTTTGCTTTTGGTATGTGAATGGTCCCTCTCCATTGCCAGTCATGCCTGCTCTTGACTATCTATTTCATGCTGCTTTTCATGCACAAAACCTCCATGGTTATATGCTACAAACTCCTTACACCTGATTCATCAAGAATACACCTGATATATATGTATGTATGTGTATATATAAGTATATGTGTGTGTATGTATGTATATATGTGTGTATGTATATATATGTGTGTATACACATGCACGTAGACCAGTCTCATAAAGAATATAAGCATGAGATTTTAGGCAGAAGGTTGAATAGTTGTCAGTGTTTCCTTGACTACCATTTTACTTAAAAACAAAAACAACTGTTATCTTGTACATTCTTTTGGAACCTTCTCTTTGCTGTAGCCTAAACACTTTTACATTAGTCCTTTTAAAATTTTCACCTCCAGCATACACTTATTTTTCTCTACTAATTTGGCCAGGTCCAGCCACTTTTTCCAAATTTCAATTTAAATACTTTCTCATACAGTACTTTGGGTATTGAGATGATAAATTATAAAAGTTGTGGCTCCACTGTCATCAATTATACTGATGAAAATAGATTACTCTAGAAATATGGACAGACCTGTTCCATATTACAGCTATTTGTTTATACTTCTAGTTTTATCCAGAAGTGCTTTTTAATGGTCTGCCTTAGTTGAGTCTCATTCCAAATATTAATCAGAGTCCTTTTCCCTTCAACTGCTTTTCACTTTTTTTGATGACATCATAAAAGTGATCTTTCATCCTCATTCTTTTCCATAATATTTTACAAAGTTTTTCCTCTTTTAACCTAAGTTCCTGTCATCTCTTTTAGTCTATATTCTATATGCTCCATTGTAACATAGATATTTTCAAAGCTGCATGTGCCCTACATGATTCAACTTAGTCACTGTAACAATGCGGGCCATCTGCTAATAATCCTGCTCAGTCTCCCAGAAGTCACACAGGATCTTCTATGCCCACCTTCCCTATGATGCAGAGAAGCACTTTACCATTAAGGCCCTTTCTATACCATTTCTCCATTCCACTCCTGGCTACAAATCCCTAGGACAACATGGGGATAATCCCACTTAGTATGCAGACATTTATATATAGTAAATGTTGAAGTCAGCTCCCCTCATTCTTCCTTCTAGATCAGGGATTCACAACCCGGCATTTGTGAGTGTGTGTGTGTACACATATACGTAGTAGACACCTAATGTGTGTGTATTATATACATATAAATAGATCAATAATTATATTTCATTAATATATGATTCCCTTTTAATTCTGTGTATTTTATTTTATGCATTTAACATTATTCTGGGAAAGAGTAAAGTAGGCTTTACCAGACTGCCAAAAAGGTCAAGGACACAACACAGATTAACCTCAGTTTTAAATCCTCAGAATGTGGATATTTTTCTTGAGATAATATTTGTAAAATGCTTGGCTTTAGGGCTAAGCTTTTAATGCCTGACACTTAGTAGGTACTTAAGTTCCCTTCCTCTGCCTACCAAGTAAGGATCATAAGTTAATGAGATCATATATTGTGAGCTTGAAGAAACCTTAAAAGCCATTGAGATTCCATAAGTGATTTGTTCAAACTCACACAGATTGAAAGAACAGAGCTGGGATCCCACCTCAAGTCTTCTGACTCCAAATCCATTGCCGTACAATGATGGAGAATGATGAAATGGAATAACCGCTGTCACACCTTCCATTAAGCTGCCAAGGATACTCACTGTCTTTGAGTCAGACTTGAGCTAGTTTTTGTCCAGGTTTCCTTCTTTACTAGTTCATATATTAAACCATCACTGCCAATGGATTTTATGACACTTTGGCAAGAAAATCATGTTTACTGTCTGAGGTCTTTTACTACTTGTTTTGGTGACTTTTTGCAATCATTACACTTGTCTAAGAAAAAGAAGACAATAAATGTCTTAGCCTTAGTCTTTTTCTTATTTTTTGAAGTTGACAACTTGTTCAAACCATTAGGGTTGAAGTTGTAATCAAATGTAGTGTCTTTTCAACTAGATCCTTTCAAAAGAATGTAAAATCGTTGAGGGCAGAGACTACTTTTTTCTTTCTTTGTATTCCTAGTGCCTAGGACATAGTAGACACCTAATATGTTTTGTTCAGTTGAAGCAAAATGAATTTCTTCTAATTTGGTATTGATGTTGATATTTGTGTTAACCACTGGAAGCCCTAACTACGCTCAGACAGCTGCTTCTAAATCCATCTAGGCCAGTAAGCAATTATTTCTCATTGATTAAGATACAGTCAGTTGCATTTTTTATGATGATGTTTAGTGCTTGCCACATCCAGAGCCCTTAATACTTCTCAAACCAATATAATCATTATATATATAAGATGTTGAGTACTTTACAAATGTTTGGTTCCTTTCATTTCCTGAGACCAAACTTTATTTTCATACATAATATTTGCTTATATTTCCTATGTCACCATTCACATTGAAGTCACCAGTTATCAGTTTTGTAAGATATATTTCTTCAACATCTGAAGACAATGCTGATGAATATATTGCAATTATCTTTATAATATTCTCCTTACTTCTGGTAGTCATGAGAACTACAAGTCGAAAGAACCAAGTGTCCTGTGAAATGCTTCTTTTCACATCTGGTTTGTTAACTAATCAAGAAATACTTAAATTACCTACTTTGTGCCAGACAATGGGTGATGCACTAGGGGTACAAAGGCAAAAGTAAAACAATACCACTTCAATTGGAGTTTTCAATCTAGCCAAGGGGAGACAGCATATTTACTTACATATATATAGATAGATATAGATATATAGATATAGATATAGATATATAGATATATAAAGATATATATATACATATGTACACATACATATAGCTAAACATATATAACATATACTAACTAAACATACATATACCAACCATAAAACACATATCTAAACATATGTAACAGTGTAAAATATATATATCATATATATGGCTAAATTTTATATAATTTATATAATAATCTGTATATGTAATGTATAATATAATAATAATTTATATCGATTTTATATAGAGAGCTAAATTTTAAGTTCCTTTTGTTCATATTATACATAGTAGGTGCTGTGTTAGCTGCTACCATTATTATTGTTGTTATTAATGCTAAGAATAATAATAATAATCACTCAATGGTGATTATTACCATTATTACCAGTCATGAAAGCACTTGAGTCTTTTAAGTATTCTTTGTATTGCACTTAATTATTTTTATTGTCTGGGAAGGGATTCAACTTTTATGAATAAAATATGCTCAATATGTGTTGCTGTCTCATTGAAGTAGATAGTCTTTCCAAACAGGCACAATGCAGCTCACTCATACCTGCCCATCATATGCAACACTAGTCCATGTCCCACCGTAAATTTGCCAAAGCCAGGCCCACCAATATTGTAGGAGCACCATTTGCATCTGTGAATGAGTGCCTTTTGTGAATTGAGTTGGTGATCCTTGCCTGATTTCCAGATCCAAGATCTCTTTCCCTTACCCACCACACACATACAGAGTTATTATCCTTTTCTATAGCTAGACAGTCTTATTCTCACACACAGTAGCAAGGCAATGGAATTGATCTGGGATTAGAAAGCATTACAAAACAAGCTTTCCTATTCTTGGTATTCAGAAGAGAAAGAACTTTGATCTTTATAATTAAACAACTTTTACCAGTATTTAATTCATTTAAGGTGAAAGAAATGAAGACATACATATATGTATATATACATATACAAATATACGTACATACACATAAATCTTTATTCAGGGAATTTTCATTAAGATTTTTTGTAATGAAGACCTCTAAATGGCCATTCTATTGCTAGTGGTAAAAGTTAGCAACTTAGCCTACTTGACCAAGATGGGGAAAATGAGACTAGAAGTGCTCTAAATAGTTCTTTTAATATCATATATATAAGGTCAAAACCAAGAATATTATCAAGATTAAAATGCATCTTTAAAATTATTGTTTATTTGTCAGAAAGCTTGCTATGGAATTAATACTTCTGACAGTTCCTGTCTTAGATTGTATATTTAAATTTAAAAAAATTATTGCCATATTTTGTTTTTACATTACAAAGATTTATAGACTCCAATACTTGAGAGTTCTTTTGTAACAAAGTAAAACTAACAAAACAGTGACCTCATCTGAAATTGCATGCAGTATTCCACATCTATAGCAACCCCCAACCTCCCTATTTCTTAGTGCTTTTTTTTTTAATTAAAATATCTATTTTCTCTTTCTTCCTACATCATTGGGGGGGGAAAAGAAAATAAAAACATTTCTTCCAGCAAATATGCAAAATCAAGCAAAATAAATTCCCTCATTGACAATACTTTCACTTGCAAATTTAGATGAGGTTGTCATTGTTTAGTAAACCAATCAGATTTCACCTCCTCCTGAAAAGAACATTGCATTCAAGATTAGCTATTGTGTCACTGGACAATCTTGGAAAATCACTTAATCTAGGTCTCACTTTCCTCCTCTATAAAATTGCAGAAAGAGTGGAAAAGATAGAAGATCTCCTATGTTCCATTGGGTGCTAAAATGCTGTGGTTATTTCAAATATTCCATGCCTATATTTGTTGGATCTACCCTAAAATACTGGCCACTTTTTTTTTTTTCTAAAGCCTTAGGCGGGGAGAATTATAGGTACTAAAAATCCTCAGATTCTCCTCCATTCCCAGTCACAGGTACTCAGATTGGGCATTTCTTTTAAACGTGGACCTTAGAACCTCTTTTTCACCCTTTAATATTCATCTTACTCCCCAGACTAATGCATATTTGTCATAGTTGAGGATTTTTATATAAAGCCTAATGATCTTTTAATAGTGGGTTTCTATGTCTTAGGTTACACTTAAAAAAACCACCTAAGACTGAAAATGAAGGGAATCTGAAACAGAATTTCCAACTACTTAGTGTTATATATTCTCTGTCTGATATCCTATGATGGAATCATAAGGTGTGGTGTTTTGTTTTGTTTTATTCTCCCTTGATGGTAAAGAGTTTTTAGAAAGGTGGCTGGTTTACACAGTTTCTTTTAAAGTAATGTCAAGATTTCTAATTTGCCTCTCCATTTCCATTCTCCCAAGTTTTTTTTTCTTGTAAACTGCATGAAACTTCAAAGACTGAACAACATTGTGAAGTCCTCTTGCCCTAACTTCTCCATAAAGTATACCTAAAAGAAATGTTCTTTTGTTATGAGAGAGCCTTAGTATTTTTCTTTCAAAGGAATTCATCACTTTTTTTTAAATAAACTTTGCTGGTTTCATGCTCTTTTCTCTACTTTAAACACATTTTCTCTCCACTCCCTGAGCAGGGTATTTTCCATGTAGTGATTCTGCTTTTTCTTTGTTCTCCTTGTCTGATGTTGCTTTGATAGCGGATGGTTTCTCGCTCTTTGGGAGCAAATCCAGATGACCTTAAGGACCCAATTAAAATTAGTATTCCACGCTATGTTCTCTGTGGACAGGGAAAGGATGAACACTATGAATTTGAGATAAAGGTAAGTGTGTCTTCCTTACCTTTCTGGAAAAATGGAAGTTTGATACCATATAATACTTGGAATTTTTATGTAGTTTATATGTGTAGATATATTATTTCATTATTTATCAACATCTTTAGTATGGATCAAATGATGTATGTATGTACACTCACGTGTGCATGTGTGTGGTCAGTGAGTGAAAGAGGAGTCAGTATTGCTATTACAAAAGAGTTGATCTCTTTAAAAATGTTTTTTTTTTTCAACAGCTCCCTTCCCAATTATATTCCAGACTTATTCAGTTTACACAACTTTTCCACAGAAGATGTATTCCCATTGCCTTATATTTTCAGAGGTATATCAGCCTTATTTTTAATGGTAAAAATGATATCTTTAGTAATATGTTACAACATCAAATTTTCTCTGGCTATTCCCCCTTCAAATAGTTAATGGGCTAAAGACTCTCAAAGCAAATAGAAGGTACTTAGTTTTGTAAATTCCTATTTCCTATGTTGATTTCTTGTTTTTTAAAAGTAGTCACTCATTTATTAAATTAGCATTTGTACTGAGAACCTCTTATGTCTTCAGCAAATTTCCTAGTCTGACTGGCCTTATTTTAAAACATTATGTAATACAGTAAGAGGCAGATTAGTGCAGTGACTAAAAAAACTGGACTTGATTTCAGAAAGAACTGAGTTCAAGTCCCAACTTTGACACAAAGTGACTCTGGGAACCTGGGAAAATCGCTTAACCTTTCTGTGCTTTAGGCAAATCTGTTAGGCTCTAAGTTACAAAGAGAGGTTAATTCACCTTTGTAGAGGGAGTTCCCTTACATTGGAGTTGCTCATACCAACAAAAATCACACGTCCTGTCCCTGTGCCTATGTAATATAGTAGCTGCTCTATCACCCAAAGTTCTCTGGCCCTACTAGCTCAGGGGAAGCAAAGAAAGAAAGAAAGGAAAAGATATGTAGAGTGAAGAGAAAGAAGCACAATGGGTCTAGAAGGTCAACTTGGCAAGCTTAATTTTGAAACTATGTCATATAGTAAGAGGCAAAGAGGCTGTGTAGCCAAAGAGCTGGCGTTGATGTCAGGAAGACCTGGGTTCAGTGTGTGGTAATTTCTCATGGCAAATACTACTTTGCCATGAAAAAAATGTGGCAACCATTGCTATATAGATAGCCCTGATGCTAAGTACGAGGGAAGCTTAGTACAAGGGAAAGGAAAAATATATTTAAGTTTTGATTTCATAGTTTGGCATTTCTCAGCCTTGCTTCTTATTCCCCTTATTCCAGTCAAGCCGCTTTTCTTGTTCCCAACCTCTGCTATGTTTTCTTTTGAATCCTTTAAGACCCAACTCAGGTACCATCTCCATGTAATCTTCTCTGATCTCCTGAGCCAGGAATTATTCTTTCCTCTTTTGAATTCTTACATTACTTTATACCTCTCATATACTTTTGCACTGCTCTCTTATGTTTATTTGTGAATGTATCTTCTATCCTCTCTGTTTGATTTCATCCTTCTATACGATAAGGTCAGTGTTTTTGGTTCATAGTTTTAGAGCTAGAAATGCTTGGAGGTCATGTACTCCAAACCCCTTGACTTTTTACAGATGAGAAAACCATGGTTCGGAGAAGTCACCTGACTTTCTCAAGATTCTATAGCTAATAAGTGATAACACCAGGAATGAGTCCCCTGCCCTCTGACTCCAAACCAAAATTCTTCCCAATGTACCACAATGTTTCTCTTTACTTTCTTTTTTTGTTTTTGGTTTTGGTTTTGGTTTTACTAGGCAGTGGGGTTATGTGACTTGCCCAGGGTCGCACAGCTAGTAAGTGTCAAGTGTCTGAGGCTAAATTTGAACTCAGTTCCTCCTGACTCCACAGGTACTCTATCTACTGCGCCACTTAGCTGCCCCCTTCCTTTACTTCCTTACCCACTTCTGGACCTAGTGTAGTGGCATGTGCTTAGTAGGCATTCAGTACGTATCTATTGAATTGGATTATGGACACAGTGATATCAGAATTGGAAATAGCCATGTTTGTGTCAGCACAGCAGGCGGTCCTTTATTATTCAGTGCTGAATATTTCTGAATACTGCCTGCAGGTCAGCAGAATGTCACTGCAAAATACGGGTTTTCTAGGAGCAAGTTTGCAACCAACTGTTCCTGTCACAAGTAATCTCACTAACTGGGATATGCAAGTATTCATTTAAAACTTATATTTCTATTGTCTTTCAAGATTCATATGTGGAATGAATTATTATGCTTGGGGTTTTCAGGTAGCTAGGATTTGAATAGTTACAGTTTTCCTCTTAAATTAAATTCTATCATGACTCAAAGCAACAAAAGACCACAAAATGTACACTTGAGGCTGACACAATCTTTTGTATTGTTCCCCAGGTAAAAGAAAAAAGCTGATACCTGCCTTAGTTTTGTATTCCCTGCCTTTTGGCTTGTTTGTGTTACCATTTTAGCACAAAATAAGCCAAATTGGGTCTTTATTCTTTCCTGAGGTATTTTTATATACATAGAAAGAGAGACAGTCTTTCACAAAAGATTATCATCAAACATATATCGTTAATGAGAAGGACTGGAATGTTTCCCTTCAGTTGGGTAAATACTGCTAGGCAGTAAAAGAAAATCTATGCCATATATTTTTCTCACAAACCAGCTGACTTGTTTAGAACTTCAGTGTTGAATTAAGTTCACCCTTTGTAAGGAGTCCTCCTGTTGGCTCATCAAGCATCCCCTGATGTTGTTATAGGAACACTAGTTTCACTGCACTGTGATACTTTCATGATATTATTAGTAGGAACAACAATAGTTCAAAAAGTCCCCCTCAAATTGACATTATACCTTTTCTGCCAAAAAAACAAAATGGGAATAGTTTAAGTGCCACCTCCTAAATGAGTCCTTTGATAGTCTTCCAGTTAATACTCACCCCACTCTGGAGATGACTTTATAGTTACTCTGAATACATTTTCGGTTTAATTGTCTGTGTATTGTTTTCTCTCTAGAAAAATTAAGCTTTTTAACAGCCTATCTTCATCCTTGTATCCCCAGCACCTAGCCCAATGCTTGGTGCACAGTAAGTGTTCAGTAAATGTTTGCTGAGTAGATTTGAATTGAACTAAAAGGCACCTCTCCCCTCCCAATTTGATTGATGAGACAATTGAAAGAATGATTTATCTAAGACCACATAGCTCTTTTAGTACCCAAAGGGCTCAGACTAGAGTCTTGATCTCTTGACTCCCAGGCTAGTGTTTTTTCTACCATGCCACACAGTTCAAAGTCATTTCGTAAGTGCTTTCTTCTAATCAGAATCCTCTAGATAGTACCACTGCACAGAGTTTTAGTGATGGAGAGTTTGCTAATGCATAAGATAGCCTATTCCTTTGTCATATAGTAGCAAGAGAAGGTTCTTATAGTGAACCATAATCTATCTCTTTGTAACTTCCATTATTGGTCTGAGCTCTGTCCTGCACAATTACGCAGAATAAGTCACACTCCTTTCTCACATGACAGCCCTTCAAATACTGGGTGTTCCAAAAGTCTTACTGAAATTTTAAGATTTAAAATAAAAGATTTAAATTTAAAATTCTCCTAAGACTTATGAGACATTCTACATTTGAAAATCACTTTTGTGTTCTTTCCTTTGCCCTCCTCAACACTTCCCCCCCCAAAAAGAAGAAAAACCTCTTTTCTGAACATCTGCATTTCCTTGATCTCCAGCATCTTGAAGATGATACACTCCCTGCCTAGAACAGACACACATGGCTGTGGTCTAGTTTGTCAATGTTTCCCAACTGAACACTGAACCTGATACTCTGCATGTAGATCTAGAAGAGTTTGTTTTTTCTTTTTCTCTTCCTTTCTGGGTGTAGAATCTACTCATTTCAGAAATTTTGAAACATGGAAATACTGTCTTTAGCATATTTCCATCTTCCTCTTCCCCTCTCCCCTGGCCTTCTAGGTGCATTCATGATTTTCCATTGCCCATTTTAGTACCTCATCTAGTCTCAGTCCATTTCCCAAAATGCTCCAAACTCCAGAATTAACAAGTGGTATAGTTCAGAGAGGATAGAAAGCTACACTTGTAGTAAAGTGAATTGGATTCAAGTACCAGCTTTGATGTTTGCTAGCTATGTCACCATGGGCAAGTAACCCCACCTTTCTCAGCCTCAGTTCCCTTATTTGCAAAATGGAGATAATACCTACACTGACTCACAGATTTGTGAGGAAAGCACTTTGTAGACCCTAAAGAATAATGTGGTTGAAGTATTACTATTACCTTGCTTCTCCCTGAACCGAAATGTTCATTTCAGTGCAACTAATCTCATCCAGATGCTAAGAATCTGATTTCACTAATTCATACCTGCATTTATAGATGATTAATAGCCCCATAACTTGTTAATCCAAATGAGTCTCTTATTAGAAGAATGTAGATAATGCAAGAAGGAAAGATGAAGACAAATCGCAAAGGAAAGACATAAAAGATAAAAGCAGTGTCCTACAGTGAGCCGTGTGTGTGTGTGTGTGTGTGTGTGTGTGTAGAATGACCAGAAGCCAGCTGACACAATCCAGAAGTGATGCTTTTCTGTTCTTCACTTCCAAATTTGCACGTTTTCTAAAAGCTACAGATTTCCTCCCCGAATACATTCCATAGTAGCAGCAGGGGCTTCAGAGGCTGAGGGAAGAAAGGAGGGTGAGGGGGCTTATTTACTCATAAGTCAGGGTATGCCTAGCAGTTGAGTCATTATTTGAAGCCATTGCACTTCGGAAATTTAAATTTTTCTGAATTTGATAATAAGAGCAGTAGTGCTTGCTACTGCTAGACCTCGGAGGTGCCAAGCGTTGCCAGATGTGATATGCAGTGAAAGGAGGACTTGCTTTGGAGGCAGAGGGCCTGAGTTTGAATCCTGACAATGCCACCAACATGGCATTGGACCAGTCCATTTAATCTCTCTGAGCCTTAGTTTACTCTGAAACCTTAACATCTTGTGTAAAATTGCAGTTTCATCTTTAAAATGAGAAGTTTGGATTGTATGATTATATGATCTCTAAAGTTCCCGCTCAGCTCTAACTGTCAGGTTCTGTGGTGACTGAGAGCAGCAGTGTCAAACTCGAATAGAAACACTAAACCACTACAAGCTTCATATTGACTTAGAAAGAAAAACTCCACATGTTATGTTTTTTATTGTGTCTTTATTGATTCTGATAATATTTCCCAATTACATTTTAATCTGGTTAGGCTGTACTTGGGAGTGGCGTGGGCTGCATGTGGTTTATGGCTCTGTGTTTGACACCTCTGGCTTAGTGGTTAGCACAGCAAACCTCAAAAAGGCAATTCCAAGTGAAGAAGAAATGACAGCAAAGGAAAGAAGAATACTCTGCAAGGAAAGGAAGATTTGGGAGGAAGAAGCAGGCACTTTCTTATATGTCTTATTTGAGGTCAAGCTTGGTGGTCATTATAATTTCATGGCATTCAGTTTGGATTGTTTTGTTGTTACTGTTATTCTTTCCATTTACATTGTTTTAGCATTTTGTATGTGGTTTTCCTGGTTCTGTTTATTTCACTTTGTGTTAGCTCATGTAAATCTTCCCATGAAGCTTGTCTATATTCATGATATTCATTGTTTTACATTCTATGTGTTTTTGTTGTGTTTTCAGTCATGTCTGACTCTTCATTACCCCACTTGAGATGTTCTTGGCAAAGATACTGGATTGATTTGCCATTTCCTTCTCCAGCTCATTTAACGGATGAGAAACTGACGCAAACAGGGTTAAGTGACTTGCCCAGGGTCACGCAGCTGTTAAGTGTCTGAGGCCAGATTTGAACTCAGGACGATGAGTCTTCTTGGCTCCAGGCCCAACACTTTATCCACTATACCATCTAGCTTCCCACACTCCATGTACCGTAACTTGTTTAACTAGATAGACATCTACTTTGTTTTCACTTAATTGCTACTAAAAAAACAAATTGCTGCTACATGTAGTCTAGTGTATTTTTTTGCCTTTCTTCTTATCATTGACCACCCTGAGGTATATGTAGTATGTGCATGATCTGTGTCAAAGGGTGTATGGAAAAGGAATGTTTTTTGGAGCAAAATGCTGAAAAAGAGAAGAGGAAATGAAATCAAATGGTAAAGGGATCACATTTGAAAAAGGAAGCGTAATATTTCTTCCTCTGAAAAGGAAAGGAAGAAGGAAAGAGTAAAAGAATAAACAGATAGAAAGAAGAAATATTAAGGAAGTTCAAAACCAAGGGCAGCTGAATGGATAGAGCACTAGGCCTGGAGTCAGGAAGATCTGAGTTCAAATCAGACCTCAGATATTTACTAGCTGTATGACCCTGGGGAAGTCACTTCATTCTGTTTGCCTCTGTTTGGTCATCTATAAAATAAGAATAATAATAACACTTACCTCCGAGGGTTGTTGTGAGAGTCAAATGAGATGATAATTGTAAAGTCTTTAGCATAGTACCTGGTATGTAGTAGGTGTTATAAATGTGAGCTCTTATTAAGTAAGATCATACACTGGCTATTGCATTGATCAGAGCTTTTATGTCTCTCAAAGTTGTTCATTTTTACAAAATTGTTGTTGTCCAATGATGAAAATGCAACCCAGCTCCTAACACAGCTGATACAATAAATATTTCAAATGAGACACACATTTCTGGTTATGGTCAATGTGGGAATTTGTTTCGCTTGATTATATTCAAATTTTTATAATGGTTTTTTTCCCCCATTTTGTTTTCCCCTTCCCCAACTGGAGGAGGGGTAGAAGGAGGTAGGAAGGAGAATAAATAAATGCTTGTTAATTGAAAAAAGTAAAATGTAATTTAAAAGGCCTTATGTTAGGAATGATAGGAATTGGGGATAGGATTAGAAATTTGTGGAAGATGGTTTTGATTGGGCTTGAGGGATCATAGAATGCCAGTTCAAGTTGGATAATAGGGTGAGTGAAACTGAAAGGGGACTAAAAGACTGGATCAGTAAGAAGAAATCGAGGTACCAGAAGTTTTAATGGTAGAATTAGTATACGTACAGGAAGAGTGGAGTGGTAGTAGAGATTGAAGGTAAGGAAGTCATGGTCAGAGAAAGCTTGACCTTAGGTCAAACTCTTCATTGTGGAATACAGTGGGAAATCCGTTGTAATGTTGTGCTCTAAATAAGAAGAGCTCTTTCATGAACCCTTTGTGACATTTCATGGATTATATTGCTCTGTAGTGTGATTTAGATTTTGTGTTCTAAAGTGATTAGGAGAGTTTCTTTGACACTAATACTAATATCATTAGATTTGGAACCAGAAGAAATTATAGAGATCACCTAGTCCAGGCATTCTTAGCTTTTTATGTGTCATGGATGTCCTTGAAAGTCTGATGGAATCTATGCAACCTTTCTCAGAATAATGTTTTTAATTGCATAAAGTAAAATGCATAGGATCACAAAGGAAAATAACTATATCAATAGAGTTAACAAAAAAAATTAAATAATAGATTCCAGATTAAGGGCCCCTGATTTGGTCCAGTGCTGTCATTTTATATCTGGGGAAACTGAGGTTGAGAGGAAGGAAATAACATGTCCCAAGCTACTAACACCAAGCAGAGTAAGGATTAAAACTTTAGTTTCCTAATTCCAGTTCAGACTTCTTTCTATTACATCTCATTGTCCCTAACATAGATTCACATATACTTCCAGTTCAAATCATATTCCACTACATATAGCTATGTATTATAATATAATTATATATAGTATGTATGTAGTAAAGTACATATGCAGATATTAAAAACTTGGTATAACCTAAGAAGCTGATAAGTGAATATTAACACTATGCCCCCCCTACTCATTTTATAAATGGGTTTTATTGACTTGAAATAATTCAAAAGTTAAAAGTTTTAGGACTAGATCATTTTTAAATGTACTTTTATCATAGTACACTAAATTAGGAAACTTTCTCTGCATGTGTAGGACTAAATTCCTGAGGTAGTATTTTATTTATTGTCAGATTCATTTATAAATGGTATAAAGTAACAATATTTAACAGAAAGATGTTTGTTGATTTGGGAATTATTTAAAAGGTGGGTGACATAGAGTTTTTGTGGGCTTTGGTTTTCTTTTTGGTTGAGAACTGTTATTTAGTAGACCAAAGTGTTTGAATCCTCTTTGATCAGTTATATCTAAACAAATAAATACTAATGATTCTTCCCGCAGTCATTAAAAAAAAAATAGCGTCCATAAAATTTGTGAAGATCATTCAGATGTGAATTGCTTATATGAAAGAACAGTCCATCATGTGGAAATATTTGTTATGTTTAAGTAGCACTTGCTCATTTTGGAGACATGAAAGACAGGCTTTTATCAACATAACCATTCCAAGAAGGAAGAAGTAATGAATTTACTACTTAAAGATTTGCAGCAATAATGTTCCACATTCTTTACAGGGAGGAAAATAATTGAGTATTTTGATCTCATTAATTTGTTGTGCTGATCATCTCTTTTCACTCCTCACCCCACATACATACCTCAGAAGTCATGGTGCTAACTTGTATGTATTTAATGTATTCTTGCTCCCCCCACCCAGCCCCAACGCTGCTTTTTTTTTTTTTTAGCTTGCTCCAAACTGAAGATCTTGTATTGTTTCCAAAACTTATGCATAAGAAGGGCATCAATAAAGCTGTGATGTGTGTGTGTGTGTGTGTGTGTGCAATAAAGAAGCTATCCTAGCTCTAAAATGGTTTACAGGTTGTTGGGTTGTTTTGTTTCTTCTTTTCCTCTTTTTTGAAGAGGTGGGGGAAGAAGTCAGTACAACTTCCTATGAAGATATTTTCACTTTTTCTTCTGTTCCCTTATAAGCTTTGTTCATCGATGAACATCAAGTTTATATGTCATTAATATCATAGATTTAGAGTTATATGGAACCTTTTTGGTTGTCTAACCTTGTCAGCAGCTGAGGAAGTAAAGTCTATTGAAATTAAGTGACTGACTCAATTTCACATAAATAGTAAGTAGCAAATCTGAGATTCAAACCCAGATCCTTTAAATTCTAACTACATTCAACGCTGTCTCTACTGTGGCTTTGTGGAATTTACTTTTAAGGTTTAAAAAAAATCGATTCTATACTTTGACATGACTATCTTTGACCTAAGTTCATGATGTTAAAAGCTAAAAAAGTGACAGATTTTCTTTCAAATCTTTCAACTTGAAATGTTCTGTTATGTTCTGTGTTATGAATATAGCTTATGTCCTCTGTTTATAACTATACCATTTTCTGTTCTAACCGAATTTTTAAAAATTCATGCTATCAATTCAGTGGGTATTCAAATACCTTTTGGTGTTATGAGCCACAAAATGAGAGCAAGATAACTGGAAATATTCAGTGAGAAATTGCCTTTTATTTTAAATAACACATCAAGACTTGCCATATGGGAAAAATAATTTTAAATACATCTCATAACACTTAAACCAGCTGTTTCCCAATAAGCTTTTAACTACTACCTATGAGCACCTTTAACCTATGCCTCACCTGAAATATTATAAAGACTGATTATGTTTTAATTATTTTGTGAAAGGAAAAAAGAACATAAATCTAATTATTCATGATCCAGTTAAACTAGAACATTGAAATGACAATATTCGATTCCATCAGAATTCAGCATATAGAAGACTTCCCTTAAGGCTCTATGCAATGTTGTCCCATAATGAATCTGAAAGATCATATTGTTAAGAAAGTCTCACCTATGTCATAAACACTGAAGGCAGTGTTAGAGTTAGACACCATGGTAGCCCTATTTACCTTTTATTCTCTTCTTTGGACTGTAAGGGGGTATAGCTGTGCTTCTTGTCCTGATGGTGGAGCTCCTCATTCCATTCTTTGCATTGTGGTTGCCTCAAATCTGCACAAAAACCTACTGAGATAGAGATGAGAGATTGCATATGGTTGCTCAAGCCAGAACTTCTCTTTGCACTTATTTCAGGCTAATACAAAGAAAGAACTGAACAGAGTTAGGCACCATTGCATGTCTCATGAAAAATGCCTGGGGATTGGAAACAATTATTTTTTCCAGAGGTTCTTTGCTCTTATGGTTGATTTTAAATGTTCATTTTCTTCTCCCTGGAGTCCTACCCCAGCCTCCTACAACCAAATCTCCGCAAGATAATAATTTGTAATAATATATTTTTTTTGGACTGGACTGTGATTTCATTAGTCGAAAGAACTGTCTGCCAATACACAGTAGCACCTGCCCTGCAACCTAGGTAAATCATTAGTGCCCAGTGCACGTAGAGTTTACATGACTTGCTTAGGATCGCACAGTGTGTGTGTGTGTGTGTGTGTGTGTGTGTGTGTGTTTGTGTTTCAGAAGTGGGATTTAAACCCACTTGACCACTCTGCCTCTTAATGATTAGGATGATCTACCTTACTTGTTGATTTTTAAAATATTTCTTCTAGTTTATGGAATAAAATTTTCAAAAGTGACATGTGCCAACTTTTCATATCTAATAGATAAAATTCCTATTGTTGCCATTTTCATGAGGTCATTCCAGTTGATTTGTATTGAATTTCCTTATATAAAATGTGTATCATTCATTCCGTGGTGGATTGAGCAGTATAATTAAAGTATAATCGAAGAATTACACCTCAGATCTTGCCTCTGCCACTTAATACCTTTGTAACCTCAGGAAAATCACCTAATGTCTGTAGGGCTCATTTTTTTCTATGTTTGTAAAACCAAAGAGATGGACTAGATGACCTCTATGATTCCTTCCACCTCTAGATATGTGATCTTGTAATCTTTCCTTCCTTTAAAATAAAGTATGCTCTGTGACATAAGGGACAGTCAGAAAATAGCTATTATTTGAAGAAAAGGTGTGTGTTTAAAATGGAATGCTCATCTTGATTTTAATCATCTTAGCTACATAGCTAGATGAGATTATATTTGAAGAAATTTGTTTCCAATTCAAAACTTAAAAAAAAAAATTCAATTAACCAAGTGTACCATGCAACCACAGTATATTTGTGATATTCATTTTCCTACTGAATGATACTAATTCCAAACCAATTTTCCTCACTAATAGATTACTGTCCTAGATGAGACATGGACCGTGTTCAGGCGTTATAGTCGGTTTCGAGAAATGCATAAGACATTGAAGTTAAAGTATCCAGAGGTGAGTGATAAAGTAATACTGCCTCGAGAATGTTCGTCTTAAAAATCAATTGAGTTCCTTAATACATATCAATCCTGACTCTTTCTTAAAGATCAGTTTGCAGATAACATTCGTTTTTCACCTTGGACTTTAATATACATTCTGCAAACACAGTTTTGCCCCTTCAAATTTTTCTTCCTCCCTTTGGTCTATTTCTAATATGTTCAGTTGTGAAATCTTCAAAAGTAAAAGTTTAGAATGTGAGTTTAGAATATCCTTTTTGTAATTCCTCTAATTTTTCATGTGTTCCAAACTTCAGATTTTTCTACTACCAATTCTCCATGGGACCCCCAATGGTAGAATCCAGACCTGAGAGAGATTTCTTTCCTTTGCCCTCTCCACCAAATAGTATGGCTTGTACTAAAGAAAATGATTTATCTAAAAGATTTCAAACTTGACCTCAGTGTTCATTGAGTCCAATTCATATATTAAACATACATTAAAAAGAATTCCCCTTAGAATATATCAGAGAAGTAATCATCTAGTCTTTGCTTGAAAACCTAGTGAGGAACAATTGCTCCTTCCCGAGGAAAGACCACATCAATTATGGATAGTTCTAATTGTTAGGAAGTTTTTTCCGGCCTCAATTTACCTCTTTGCTCCTTCTACCCAGTGCCTGTGTCCTGACTATCACCAAATATGGAATAGCCTCCCTTCTCATCTTGGCCTCCTAGAACCTCTAGTTTCCTTTGAGACTCGACCCAAGTGCTATCTTTTACATGAGGCCTCTCCTGGTCCCACCCTCACTCTCCAGTTACTAGTGCATAATTGTCAAAAATTGTCGTCCTGTATCTATTTTGTGTAGGCCTGAACAAGCACATGTTTCTTTCTCCATATAGAGCATTCTCTTCTGGGGTAACATCTTTTAGATTTGTTTCTTTTTGTATTCCCAGTACCTAACATAGTAGTTACATAGTAGGCTCTTAATAAATGCTCAGTGCTTGATATATTTATCATCTGTGTACTTCTCCTAGTTATGTACCCTAGAATCAAACAGTATGCATTTGTCTTCCAAATACTTGAAGAAAGGGCGCAGAGGATAGAGCACCGGCCTTGGATTCAGGAGGACCCGAGTTCAAATCCAGCCTCAGACACATAACACTTACTAGCTGTGTGACCCTTGGCAAGTCACTTAACCCCATTGCCTAGCCACCAAAACACACACACACAAATACTTGAAGAAATCTATTATATTTCCCTTAACTCTTCTCTTTTCCAGGCTGAATTATCTCCAGGTTCTTCAAGTGATTCTCATATGTTATAAATTCACCTTCTACATTCCTGTTTCCCTCAGGATAATGCAGTGGAAAAGGCCTTGTCTCTAGAGTTAGCGACTTCATATCTCACCTCTGATACCTATTACCTAAGTAATCTTGGGCAAATCACTTACCTTCCCTGCACCTCAGTTTCCTTTTTTTGTGAAATGGGGGAAACATAAAGATTTTACATTTGTAAATGTAAAATGTATGTGGCTCTAGAGCTATGATCTAATGATCCATCCTCTGACATTTTTCCACTTAGCAAGCAATATCATTCCTAAAATATGGCACCTAGAACTGAACATATCTTCTAGTCTTATTTGGCCAACCCAGCAGTTCTCAAACTTTTGGGGTCTTAGGATGCCTGTCCATTTTTTTAAATTATTAAGGAGCCCCTGTTTTCCCAAGAGCTTTTGTTTATATGGGTTTGTATCTATCTTCTGTGTTAGAAATTAAAACAGTGGTATTATGAAAAAAGTTTTGACTTGGTAGTCCTGCTGAAAGGGTCCTTTGGTGTAACTAAAAATAATCTGTTTCCCCACCCTAACATTTTGGTGTAAGATATTTCTCCAATATGGAGAAAAATCTTAGGTTCAAATAAAACCCAGTATTTCTTTAATTCCTACAATAAGTTGCCTAAACTATACCTCAGAGACCTGAAATTTTGTTGGTGTGAATTCTCCTCCTATCAAGGCCTTCATGAGTTGTTATGCCTGGGGAAAACAAATTAATTGTGAGGTTGCCAGCTTTCTGACAATTAACTATTTCAGAACTTAGCTAGTTCTCAGACAGTATCTCAACAGTTCATCCCTAGACCTGTATTCAAAGCCTTTCCAGCTTGATAGAACCTACTTGTGCTGGCATTCCACTGGTAAAGCCTTTCAGAATACAGGGTCACCTCTACAGAGGAATGAGGCATTCCAGTAGGACTGTAGTGGAATTGAAAAAGTTATATTTGAGAGTTACAGTGTTATATTTTTAAGAGGCTGTGACTCCAAATAACTGCATCAAAGTCAGGCTGTTAAACTGAGTTATTTTATGTAGTTTGCCCTTCCAATGGCAAGTTAGTATTGACAATAAAACCCAAAAGTATTGTACACATGTTGAATGTATACAGGGCCTTATTCTTAGAAGTAAACTTTGAAGCTCATTAATTTCTTCTTTGCAAGCTGCTGTACTGGTATTTTAATAATTTGTAGGCATCTACTTTCAGAAAAAATATACTAAAAACGTGACCTACTAAAAATTCAGGAATGACAATCCCAGGAGAAAGTGAATGAGAACACTTTCTTTAAATGTATACATTTTATGACTTTATTATATATATGATTTTGTGATACATAAGTAAAATTGAGGTAGATAACATATTTTGATGGGTTGTGAATGGTAATGCTTATAAATAAAATTAGAGTAGTTTATTAAATCCAACTTGGACAAGTTGGGAAAAGTGTATAATATAATAAAATCTCATAGGTTTGAGAACTTAGAGATCATCAATTCCAAAATCATCATTTTACAGCTTAAAACTGAGGCCCAGAGTCAAAACCAGGTAATAAGCAGGAGAATACAGATTTGAACTCCAGGCCCTCTGATGGTTAAATCCAGTATTCTTGCTTTATAATATACTGTCTTGTTGTTAATTTAAACTTTACTAATTAAGAATTGGGATTGTTAGGCTAAAATTTACCTTTCTGGGATCTAGAGGTAGGAGACAGAGGGAAAAAAATTTAGAGTTAGAAAGAATTATAGAGGACATTTATCCTCACCCCTTCATTTGACATATGAGAAAACAGACCAAAAAGTTAAGTGACTTGTCCAGGGTCACACAGGTAAAAAGTGAGTCAGTTTGCAATAGTGCAAAATACAGGAAATACCTAAGAGTGAAGAAGATAACCTTCCCAATCTGCTGCTCAGAAAAAAAAATGGTAATCCTCCTCCCCTTCTAAATTGTTATTTTCCTTCCCTTATGAAGATCTGAGAGTCTTCCTAGTAGCCATTCACCAGCCCAGCAGTCGAACAATTGCTGTTGACTGAGTAACTGACAAAAGCATCTCCCCATCTCCTATTTTGACTTTTTGACCTGTTTCTCCACCTTCGCCAGAGATATTGTGAGAATAAATAAGGTAACTGATTGAAAACACCATGCTTTTTTTTTGGGGGGGGGAAATAAGATTACATGTAAAATCAAGGTACTTTTATACTTCCCAATCCATTAAGAATTTTTTTCCTTCCAAAAAAAAAAAACAAAACCAGAAAGGTTTGAAGGTTTTCCACACTTCACATTCCAGTTCTAGTCTACTGTTGTCCTTTTCTGTCAAATATAAGCTTAGTTAAAATCAAAGAAATTGAGAACTGGAAGGCATCTTAAGGCAAGGCCTTAGGACATTTCATTAAGTTGGAAGACTTAAGTAGCAGGAGCCATAACACAAACCTGACCCTCCCCCAGTTTAAATACATTTTATTTTTATATTGCCATCATTTGAACCTCATTTAACTCCTGATTGAACCCTCCCTTATTTCAAAGAAAAGCATTTAAGTAAATGCATCCAGTACAGTGACTACAGCTGATGACGTATACAATATTCTATCTTATTGGTCTCCCACCTCTCTTCTGTAAGAAAGGAGGAGGTAGATTCATTTTGTGATCTCTAGAACCTACACTTTTTTTCTTTACTCAAAGTTTTGCTGCTTTTTACTGATCTTTTCATTTATATTGTTAAAGTCATTGTGTACATGTTCTCTGGGTTCAGTTTATTACATTAAGCATCATTTCATACAAGTCTTCCCATATTTCTCTGAATTCCTCATACACTTCATTTCTTATTGCCCAATGAAATTACTTCACTTTCATATACCATAGTTTTCCCCACAATTGATTGGTACACACTTTATTTACAGCTCTTTGTTTCCCCAGATACTGTTACTATAAAATACTTTGGACCTTTGATTCTGACTTTGCCGTCCTTGGTGTAAATATCTAGTAATGTAATTATGAGGTCAGACCATGTAGGCAGTTTAACTATTTTTGTTCCATAATTCCAAATCAACACTGAGAACAGTTGGATGCTTTCAAAACTCCACCAACAGTGCATCAGTGTTCCTGCCTTGCCATAGCCCCTCCAACATTAATTGTTCCCATCTTTTGTCATATTTACCAGTTTGCATGATCTAAGGTGAAGCCTTAGAGTTGTTTTACTTGTTTTCATCTTAGCAGTAGAGATTTGGACAATTTTTCGTGAGGCCATGGATAGTCTGTAATTTTTTCTAAGAATGTTTATGTCCTTTGACCACAGCTATTGGAGAATGGCTCCTGGTATCATGTATGTTTGTGTCTGTTCCTCATATATTTTTGTTATCAAACTTTTGTTATTAAAATTTTGTACAAATGCTTTTCCACTCTATTGTTTGTCTTCTAATTTTGTCTTCTGATTTTATTTGTTTAAAAACTTTTTAATTTTATACAATCAAAATTGTCTATTTAATCTTTTATGATTTCCTCTATCCTTTGTTTTGTTAAAAATTCTCTCCCACCTCCAAGCCATACTTACGAAAAATACTTCATCTTTTTCTGTTGACATTTTTTGTTATTTTCCTTTCTCAGTTTTTGCTACTCAATTTATCATGGGGTGATCAGCCCACTGATGACATCTTACTTGAGATATTCCTATGATATTTCTTCCTTGCTCAGAAACCTTCAGTTTTTGTAACCCATTGCCTGTGGAATAAAGTCCAAATTCCTTTTTCTATCCTTGAAGGTCCTCAACGTGTCCCAATTTTTCGAATTATATCTCACAGTAGTTCCCAACTTTAACTTATCTCCAGCTAGCTTATTTGCCAAATATTATTTTGGTGTCCCATGCAAGGAAATTTTGCTTTGAATAGGCAAGCAAAATATTTTATTTCCAAAAATGATTCCCATCACATCTGTGTAGGTACTATATCAAGGCTCAAGTACTAAAGAACTTTCCTTAGAGATTAAAAAAAAAATTAACAACAGTTACCAAAAAAACTGTTGCAATCTGTGTGTGAAATTGCAGTGATGAGATTTTTTCTGAAGGGGCTACTTAGAAAAAGTCAATATTGTTTTCTGAATTGCTAACAAGAATGAACCTTGGAATGTTCCATGTGGAATCCAGCTTTATGACTTCTAATTTCTGTACGTATAAATATTATTACTTATAAAAATGAGCATGGGTACAAATGCATATGTGTATATATGTTTTTTAAAGGTGAAGTCTAGATGGAAATGGTGATTTGAAAGCAGATAACAAGCCCTATGTCCTCAGATGTTCTCCAGATTCTTCTCCTAGTAACCTGGAAGCATTTCAAAATCTCCACACAACTATGGTGTATACATGTATATGGGGAAGTTGTCTTTGGTACAAAATTAACTAGAATTCTTAAATTTGGCATTACTTTTTAATATTCACTACTGTCAAGGTACATTGAATAAAATTAAGACAGTTAGAAACCAGGACAATAAAACACAACCCTGTGTATATGCAGGTACCCATCTGGGAATATATCAAGAAGTAGCATTGTCTCCCCAGCATTTCAAACTAAAGCTGCCACTTGAGTGCTAGCTATATTTTTTCCCCAGCATTTGTTTTTTCAGTCCTATCTCCCAACATCCTTAAAACTTATAGAGTTTCAAAGTATGTTCTTTATCTGAGACACTATCAAAAAATATATCTATTACAGACTTAGCTGTACTGTTGTGAATTACTAAGTGTAATTGTATTGTTTGATTAAGTAAAATGATTAAGCCATGCTTACCAGCCTCTGTGAAGGCAGGGTGGTCCAGATGAACCGGATGACCTATTCAGTTCCCAACCCATACTAATCTTTAACTGAAGTCACATTCTTAAAGTAGACTGCTTTTCCCAGGTAGTCCATTTGGAATAGTTGACACTGGTATTTGCCTCTAGTATACCACTCACACATTTCAGATAACTGACCTTTGCCACTGAACCAAATAATCCATCTGGAAGGGGCCCTACACTTAATTTCATTTGGTAGCTATTTTCTAGCCAAGAGGGAATTCATTTTGCTCTCTAATATTCCACCATGGAAATAGGGGCCTGTCCTATTCCTTTTGATTAATCTACATGTTACTAATAGAATTCTATGTAAGAGATTTAAAAAACCCAAATAAACTATTTCTAATAACTCAGAAATGAGAGGTATGTTTTGAAGGTAATTTGTTAAAGTAAAATAATATTATTCTGGGGGAAGGAGCCCAAAGCAAGGAGATTGAACTTTATTTAGTAGTCAGTAGGAAGTCAATGATGATTTTCTAACAAAATGACATGACTAGATGTGTTCTTTCGGAGAATTATTCTGTTAGTGGCATGAAATATGGAAATGTTATGGAGTAGGAAGAGCATGGAGGTAGTAAGGCATGTTAGGAAGCTATTGTGACAGTTCATGTAGGGCATTAAAAAAAGTCTATACTAAGATGGTAGCAGTCAGTCAATCAGCAAGTATTTTATTAAATGATTACTATGTTCCAGTAAGTATTTGGGATACAAAGAAACTGGAAAAAATGGTCCTAGTCTTCAAAAGCTTACATTGTTATTTTTAGTGTTCTATTTATTGTCTTGAAAAAATATTAATTCAGGACTAAGCCCATAAAAAGTATTTGGGAAACCTTAAAAGCAAGTAAGCTGAGTGACAATAACTTTGTTCATATTTGCCAATATCTAGCATTCTTTGAACTGCATGCACTGTAATGCCTCTAAAAAGCCATGGAACTTTGTTTCTTCCTTTTCCTTTTTTTTTTTTTAATTAATAAGCTTTGTTTTTTTCCTTCCCAGTTTCCCACACTCCTTACTCACTCTAACAACAGAAAAAGAAAAAAGCTCTGTAACAAATATGTACATAGTCATGGGAAGCAAATTCCTTATTGGACATGTCCAAAAAAAGTACATCTCATTTTGTATGGAATCCTTCATTCCCCTGTTAGGAGATGAGTAGCTTGTTTCATCTTCAATCTTCTAGATTCTGGTGTCGTATTGATCAGAGTTGTCTTTCTTTATAATGTTGTTGTCATTGCATTATTTTTTTATCCATGTTTTGGTTCATATAGGTCTTCCTACCTTCCTCAGAACTTGTCAATTTTGTCATTTTTTATGGTGTAATAATATTCCATTCATATATAATAATTTGTTTAGCACTTTCCTAATACATGTGTACCTCCTTAGTATTTTTTTTTCTACCACAAAAATATATATTATAAATGTTTTTGTTTACATGGACCTTTTTTTTTTCTCTTTCTTTGATCTCTTTTGGGGTATGGGCATATTAGAGGTATGGTTGGGTCAAAGGGTATGCACAGTTTAATGAGTTTTTAGGGATAGTTCCAAATTGCTTTCAGGAATGGTTATACCCATTCACAGCTCTACCAACAGTGCATGAGTGTGTCTGTTTTCCCACAACCTATTCAACATTGGTAATTTTCTTCTTTTGTTATTTGTTCAATCAATCAACAACTAAATATAAGGAGATTTGCTAAGTACTAGGGATACAAAGAAAAGCAAAACACAGTCCTTGCCCTTAAAGACTAGATAGATAGATATAGCTATATAGATACGTATAGAGATAGATTTTCTAATAGGTATCTATGTATATAAATAGATACAAATGCATATCACTATCTAGTTTCTCTTGGTACATAGTTGTTTACTTGTTATTTAGGCCATTAAAATATGAGTTACTTAAGGGTTGGGACTATATTTTGCCTTTCTGTATATCAGTAGATAGAGCTCTCTAGATAGCATTCTCTCTCTCTCTCTCTCTCTCTCTCTCTCTCTCTCTGTCTATCTACCTCTCTATGTATCTATCTAACTATCATAAATGGAAAGTAATCTCAGAGGTAATGGCCTGGGAGGAAGGGGCAGGGTACAAAAAGCAGGGGGAAGTCCCTAGAATGCCCTGTCACATAAGCTGAATCTTGAAGATAGTATTGGAAACAGTGAGGCATAGGTGAAGAGGGGGAACATTCTGGGCAAGGAAGATAGCCATTGAAAAACACAAGCAGATAGGAGATGAAGTGCCATGTGAGAGAAAAAATAAGGCGGACAGTATTACTGGTTCTCAGAGTATGTCAGGCTGAGTAAGGTGGAAGAAAACCGAAAAGACAGGAAGGGCCTAGGTTATAAAGGACTTCAAAAACCAAACAAAGGATTAATATTTGATGCTGGAGGCCTTTGGAATCCATTGGAGTTTATCCAGACGGTGGAGGGTGACATTGTCAGACATACATGTTAAGATCATTCTGGCAGCTACAAGAAGGATGGACAGAAATGGGGAGAGACTTGAGGCAGAAAGACCAACCAGAAGGGTATTGCAATAGTCTGTTTGTGAGATGATACACCAGAATAGTGGCTATGTTAGTTGTAGTTTGTCCTTTGTTCTCAAAAAGGACCATGACATCAGGGAGATGATGACACAACTTGCAATTGACTTTGACTTGAGTGAGGGAAGGCTGTGCAAAGTCACCAGTCTCACTGATGTATAGAGATTTTACGAAGGTAGAAATAACAAGACCTGACAGCCGATTGGATATGTGGGATAAATGTGAGAGAGGAGGCAGGGATGAGAATGAGGTCTCTCATGACTAGGAGAATCATGGTGCTCTCTATAATAATAGGGAAATTGAGAAGAGATGGAACTGTTTTGGGGAAAAGCTAATGAATACTGTTTTTAGACATTTTGAATCGGAGATGTTACAGGAGCTCTACTTCAAGATGTCCAAGAACCAGTTGGCAATTTGAGACTGGGGGTCAGAAGAGAGGTTAGGACTAGATATATAGATCTGGAAATCATTTGTGTAGAGGTAATAACTGAACCCATGGGAACTGGTAAAGTTATAGATGTTGAAAAGAGAAAACTTGGATGACACTGACCTGGATAAAGAACCAGCAAAGGAAACTAAGAAGAAGTGGTCAGAGAGGGAGGAAGAGAACCATGAGAAAACTGTCTCAAAAACCCAAAGAGAATATCCAGGAAAATCGGGTGATCAACATTGTCAAAGGCTGCAGAGACGCCAAGGATAAGCATTGAGAAAGTACCTTTAGACTTGGCAATTAAGAAATGATTTATGACTTTTGAGAGAACAATTTCAGTTAAATGATGATATCAGCAGCAAGATTGCAGAGGGTTTAGAATTAAATGAGAGAAAATTAAATGAGAGGAAAAAAAATGGAGATACCAATTGAAGACAGCTTTCAGAAGGAGCTTAATCATAAATTAGATAACTGTAGGACAACAATTGGCAGAGATGGTAGGATCAAATAAAGGTTTTTTAAAAGCTAGGGAGACCTAGGTGTTTTGTAGGCAGCAGGAAAGGAGTCAGTAGATAAAGATTAAAGATTAGAGAAAGCAGGGAAGCTTGAGAGGGCAGTCTTCTGGAGAAGAGATAGAGCAGGGATCAAAGATGTATTACAGAACAGTTTGCTTTGACAAGGAGAAATGCCACCTCTTCATAAGACACTGAGGTGAAGGAAAAGATGGTGGGGACAAACATCCAAGTGACGTGAGATTAGGAGGGAAGAAGAGAGTGGCTTCAATTTTTTCAGTGTCATAGGAAGTGAGATCCTCATCTGAGAAGGTGGGAGAAAATGGTGCCTGGGAAGGCTTGAGGAGAGAAGGAAAGGACTGGAATATCTATTATGATTGGAAGAGAGAATCCATTAGAGAGATATAGAAGGATCGCTTAGTAGTAGGTCTGTAGTCAACTCAGTAACCACAGTTTCATGCTATCTGATGAATATGAGGTGGAATCTCAGAGTTGCTTTAATTTGTATTTCTCTATTAGTGATTTAGAGCATTTTTTTCATATTATTTTCTTTCTTTGAAAGCTGCCTGTTCACATCCTTTGACTATCTGTTGGTTGATTTTTCCAAAGTGTGGGTCTGATAATATCACTCCTGGCTCAGTGAGTTCCACTGGCTCCTTATTGATCAAAGATGAACTCCCCTATTTGACATTAAAATTTCTTTATAACCTAGCCTCTTCCTATCTTGCCAATCTTCTTATGCTTTTTTCCTCTCCATGTGATCCAACAACTGTGGCCTACTGACTGTTCTTCAGATTCTACTCTCTATTTCCTTGGTTCCATGTCTTTGTATTGGCTGCCCCCCATGCTCCATGTGCTCTGTTCCCTTATATGACAGTGACTGGTTGATATGTCAGGAACAGTGGGAGGCTGAACTTATTTTTAATGGTTCCTTTCAGTTCTTTTATAGTGGATTGTATATAGTGGGCAGTTGATTTGAATTAATTTAGAAAAACTGCATTTCTAGCACTTAACTAGCTATTTGAGCCTCAGTTTCCTCTGACAAAAAATTGGAGTAAAATACTCACAGAGTTGTTATAAGAAAATGCTAAAGCAATACAGGAATTACACTCCTTTTGTATAAGGCGTTTTCAGGTCTCTAATCTCTTTATGGAGCATTATGGCAACTGCCAAACTGGTTTAGAAGACCCCTTTTCAGAATATTTTCTAGTACATAAAACAAAGTACCTAAGATTAGAAAAGGAAATCAATTATATTGAAGTACAATTACCAAAACATTTTTTAAAAAACAAGTTCATGAACCCTATGTGAAAGCCCCATGGTCTAAACTGAAGAGATTTTAAAGGTCCATTTAATTTATTAAAGTCTAATAATTAGGACAAACCAAATACAGATTTTGTCAGCTGAGAAATTTAGTACCACCAAGTCCATAAAATATAAGCTTTAGGACCAAAAGGGTTGCTAAGAAATTAAACAAATGATCCTCTGAATTTCCCTACTTATTAACTAGCCCAGTGATGTCAAACACCAGATTAAAATGAAATTGGATATTAACAAGATAAAAATTGAACAGAACAGATAATGTTAATATATGTGGTTTTCTAAGTCAATATGCAGCCCTTGGGGATCCTTATGTACTGTTCTAATTAAGTTTGACACCACTACACTAGGAGAAAGTTATTTACCAAAGTACCAACTGATATGAAATAGTGAAGCAATCAGAATGGAATAGATAGTACCAAAGAAATAGATATCTGAAAATTTCTACCTCAGTCATGGACCCGATTCAGCAAATTGAAATGGAATTTCTGTTTTAAAGTAGTTGATTTTTAGGTGTGCTTTTAAATAGAATCTGGAAGGATGCCTTTCTGGAGAAAAGGACAAAAGCCACAGGGGGATGTAGGAGATTTTTATGTAGGGAAGAGAATGGTGATGGAGCTTCTTAAGTAAGTCAGTAGGTTAATTCCTATGTAAGAGTTCCCAAAGAAGAGTATCCCACTGCCCCCACTCTGTAATTTTAAAGGCAAAGGAAACCACTCCTTGAGAATGGGTTACTTCTAAGGGTATTAACCACCCTGTCATCAGATTCAGATTGAGAGTTTGCTATGTAATCCAGTAGCAGTAGTGGGATTTAAAAACAAACAAACACAAAACCAACTCAGCCCCTTCTTCCTGATAAAAAGTCCAGTTTCTCTTTTTATTTTGACCTGTTTTGCCTTCGTTATGCACTTTCATGTATCATGCAAAATAACAGCTCCTGCTGCCTTTCATTCTCTGTGTCACTATTAAGTTCCTGTGGAATCCTGAGCAAAGTTAAGGCCCAAGTTTCACAGTTTTCACCCTGTAAAATGATAATTCCACTGCTTGTTTACAAAAAAGCTGTGAGAGCTCCAGATGAAATGTGCTGAGTATTACTCCGCATCTGCTAAATTTCATATCCTTTGAGAATTTATCATGCAAGTAATTTTCCCAGTGGTCTTTATCTGTGTGAAAACTTTTATGTCTGTGACTCTCTTGAGAACAGCAGAGGCCTCTTAGTGCCTTTTAATTTTAATCAATATTAGCCAAGTTGTGTGTTCAAAGAAAGAACCAATTTCCCTAGTCTCTTTTTATTAAATGGAACTTGCAATTATAGTTTATATATTGAAAAGTCTGCCTTTTTTGAATAATTGTTGCAATCTTAAAGTGCCCCTAGTTTATAAACCTAAAAAAACCCAACCCTTTTACAAATCACATTTATAATTATATCTTAAAAAGGACAAACTTGGTATCCCCCACATTTTAAAAATTTTGCTAGATTCCTGTTTTGCTTTGTTTTTTAAATTATTTAATGTTTTAAAACAAGACAGCATTGCAGCAAGCTGTGGTGTAACTAGGTCACCACAATGGCTGACAGCTTTAGGGGATTCAGAAGTGTTCATTCTTTTTGTTTTTTTTTTTAAAGCCTCTGTTCTCCTGCATTTATACTAAGGCAAAAGTACTTTCCTCAACATGATTATAGCCAGCCTGCTTGTAACAAGAGGCATTTATCATTTGTTGGTTAGGTGCAAGGCTCAGTGCTAGGAGGTGGACAGACAACATAAGCTCTCATTTAAAAAATGACTAATTCTGGGAGTTATAAGTTATTGGAATTGAATAATGGAGGTTGTAAAATCTGAATCTTTTTTTTCCTTCTCTTTTTCCTTCTTATTTTTTAAAGGATAGGATCTTATTTTTTAAAGGGTGGGGGATGCTTATGATTTCACAATTTGTAGAACTGTTACAATGGACCACTTTGATAAAAGAATTCTACAGCTACAAATGCTGCATGAATCCTAACAGTGTATCATCATTAGGGATGTACTGGGCCATGTTTACCTGGCTGGAATAATAAGTAGCTAAGCTATCAAGATCACAGAAAATATATCAAGTCAATGAAGTTCCTAAATGTCAAAAGGAGGTGTGTGTCCTTTGGGTGGGAAGAGTCAATCACAAGATAGTAGAGTAAAACCTAGTTGTTTTTTTTTTTCTGGATATAAATTAAAAATTGAAGTGAAACTCCATGTTTTATAAACTACCCAAGCACATTTTAGATACTTATAATAGGTATTAACAGGAGTGAAAGAGAGTTGAGCAAGAAGTTATCCAATTTGTTTAAGGACTTTCAGTTTCTGTTTCATTTATACAGAGAGAATCATTTCTCACTTTTTTGCATTTGTCACATAATTTCTCCCGAAGCAGTACAAAATAAATGGTTATCACCCTTCTAGTAGCTGTAAATAAAAATTCACCATCTGTCTTTTAAATACATTCTAAATAGTTTTACAAATAACATTCTAATTTTAATATAAAAAGCACAAACCTACCCAGTACACAACATAAATCTATCAACCATAACCACTGAGAACATTCAATGAATAAGCTGTGTGCTGATTCTCAACTTGATTTATATGGTTTTATTTTGTTTTGTTTTTAAATAGCCGTGTGATCAAACTTGAACTATTGTCAGGATGCTGAGGAATGAACGTGTTTTTTGAACAGTGTTGTCTTATTGACTGGAAGTCACTGCCTGAAGTTAGAATAAGTACTTGGGCTCTGTTCTATCTATGGGCTTACCTTTTCACCTTGGACATCAAGTATCCTTAGATTCCATTTCTTTGTCCATGAGATGAAACATTGCTGATTTTCAACTTCACAGGGAGAAATGCAACTAGGGCCTGTTTATATTCCATTGAAAAGTTTATTATGTTAATTGATATAAGAAATTCAACTAAGATGAGTAAAACATTCAGCCTAATCATCTCTCTCTGCCTATAATGTCAAGGGGAATTTTGTGAGATATCATGATTGCCCGCTATGAAAAGAACCTCAAAAAATTAAAGATGTACCCATAATATTCCTTGCTAGTCCTCTATCTAGTATGACACTATGATCCATATATGTGTGTATAAATCTTTCTTGGGCTTGATCAAATGAGATAATGTGTTTAATATGCCTTGTCAATTTTATACCATTAAATGATTTAAGTAATATATTGTTTTTTCATTATTCATTCTTTGACTGGTGGAACATTTCTTAGTAACCACATTTAAGTTTTGAAGTTATACTATGCTGAATAGTTTAGCTTTAAAAATGCATTTCCCTATCAATAGAGGGAGTACTCACATCGGTGGGATCACAGATCTAATGGAGTATTAGAATATTATGAATTTTAACGAACCATATAAAGTATGATATTACCCTTAATTATGCTAATTGATATATTAGCAATAATAATAATAATGTAAGGAGCAACTCTTTAACCAGCATATACCCCCCACTCTGGCATCTCCCTGCCATGATGGAGGCACATTGCCAGATACAGAATGCCAACCTACCTGCCATATTCCACTTCTGAACATCAATTAATTTTCAAAACTGCTAATCAGAATTCATTTCTAAAGCCAAATAGCTTAGAATAGTATCACCTCACCACCCTAAAGGTGATTATTAACTCTATCTGCTCTTTTTTCTTTCTTTCTTTTTTTTTTTTTTTTTTTTTTGGCTAGGCAATGGGGTTAAGTGACTTGCCCAGGGTCACACAGCTAGTAAGTGTTATATGTCTGAGGCCGGATTCGAACTCAGGTCCTCCTGAATCTGGGGCCAGTGCTCTATCCACTGCGCCACCTAGCTGCCCCTCTCTCTGCTCTTACAAGAGCTGAATGTATTCTGTCCCTGAAAGAATAGTAAAGGCAAAAGGTAGAATATAAAATTAACTTAAGGTTGTGAAATTTCTCCTCTCTTCAAGTTTTCCTCAGCTACTTACAATGGCATTTTACAATCATTTGTAAATTGATATAATTTTAATGCTAGAGGGAAATTTGCCAGTAAGATTGTTTCATTCCTTGTATTTGTATCCTTAGCATCTAGCATAGTCCCTGGCACATAGTAGGTTCCTGATAAATGCTATTGATTTATTGATCTTTTGCTCTTACAAAAGTGCCTTATATATAGTAGGTATATAGTATATAGGTATATAGTATATATAGTAGGTAATTAATATATGTCTCTTCAAAATCCAGCCATCTAATCCAAGACTTTTTTTTACCTTTTTTTTGTGTCCTGGACCCCTTTGGCAATCTGGTGAAGCCTGTGGATAGATCCTTTCTCAAAATATTTTAAAAATCATAAAATACAGAGGATTATAAATGAAATAATTATAATGAAATGCAGTTATAAAAAAATTTTTTAAGGACATGGATTTCAGGTTAACAATCCCTGCTCGTGATCAACCCCATTGATTTACAGGCCTCATGAGGCTGAATGACTTGCCCAAAATTACTCAGCTAGTTAGTGGCACAGCCAGAACTCAAACTCAGATCTCCTTTTTCCCCATCCCATGATTTTTGCCCCCAATGCCATCTTTACTCCCTTTAGACGAGTCTATAATCTCCAAAATACTCAGTTTTCCTGATTGCTCTAATAGAGCAATATTCTTAAATTTTCATCTAAGCCTTCATGCCAAATGCTGATTTACAGAACTAATATATTTCCCAATTCTTGTTTTTTTAAAAAAAGTATTGCAGTATGTATGAATGATTCTCAAACATATTTGTACTGCAATAGTCCAGATTGGAGTTGACTCAAAGATAAGATTTCATCACAGAGGAGAGGATGTAATTTTCATCCACGTTCTACCTTATTCTGAACAAATGAAGCTCCAATTAGAGTTATGGATTTAGGAAAATCTCACACTTGAGATCCTAAATAGAAAAGAGAAAGTACTTGCTCTCTGTGGGAAACATTGATACTCTCTTGGCCATGATTGCCAGCTGTATCAACCCAGATCACCCAGCATTACCTTCCCCCTTTCTAAATGAAATCAGACTTCAAATTACCTTATCAAACGCAGAAAGCTCATCCATTCTCCCATTAATAATCAGTCTAGTTTGTTCGGAAGAGTTGTTGTTTTATGCCTACAACAAATCAAACTTAGAGGAGTATTGCTTATTTATTCACAAATATATTTCTCAGTGACAGCTGTTCTTATAAGGCCCTAGGATCTGCCATTAATTTTGAGTAGCCAGAAATGCATCTATCTAGTCAGCCATAAGAATTATAGCAGTTCTTTGATGAGTTTTCATTATTAGCATTTCTCAAAAGCTGGAGTGGCTGAAATTTACAGCATTAGACAAACTCATAAGGCAAGGATGTTTCATAAACTGCCAGATGTCATTTAGGTGAGTTTATGTGCAGAAGACAAGCAATGTCTGGCTTGACTGACTGCATTACTACAAAGAATTTTACCCCCCTAATTGTTAAAACTAGCTATAGTCAAATAACTATGAGGTATAAAAGTAAAGAATATTCAACTTGCATGAGGAATGACAAATATACCTTTTATTAGGTTTCACAAAAGCAGCCAAATGTTTGTCTTAAGTTGTAAAGATTCCATGATTTTATTAGTTGTCCTCAGTTTTCTTTAAGTGATTTAAAATCCAGTTTAAGCTGTTTAATTTTTATGGAATCATAAAAGATAGGCATGAATTTTTATTACTCATTTTAATTTCTTTTCTGCATTTCAGTGCTGCCATTATTTATATCTGAAGAAATACTGATGCCATTTATCAGATATTTTGTTATCTGTCTCTTCTGACACCACCTGTATTTAACTACTAGATCTCTCTGGTCCCTAAAAGTGAATTGAGCTAAAAGAGAAATGCTTCTAATGAAAACAAACTTATATCACATTGAGTTTGTCTTTTTAATGGCAATAGATGAACTGAATGATGGAATAAACACTGAAGATAGCATCTATGCTACATGTCTCTAATATAATAGGCTAGATTTAGGTCAAGACGGGAATATTAAAATAAAAAAAAAACTTTGAGACAAATCGAAATTCTGATGTAGCATAATTAAGATATTTAAATTGTAAGTTTGACTTAAGCATCTCATCACAGTATGCCTTATAGGGGCTTAATAAATGTTTTTGTTAAAGTCGCCTGACTACACCTGGAAAAGTTGGCAATTTTTTGTTGGTGGTAGGTATACATGAGAAAAGTAGAAATGTGGACCTGCAGAGTGGAGAGCTTTGGCTTATTCTCATAGCTTTTATTCTTGCCCTAACTTCATTTTCATGGCAGTCCAGGGATCTTGAAAGTACCATTCATCTTGACTCTCTAACCTCTATTCAGCTTCTTTCCAGGTTCTTTTTTGTTTGTTGGATTTTGAGCAAAGTACCTGAAATAGGGTTTTTTTTTGGGGGGGGTGGTTATAGACTTAAAAATATGGAGGTAAAAGGACTTAAAAAAGAATTTCCTAAAATCAGGTACTCTGACTTACCACTAGATTTGTCAGTCAGTTTATATAAGCATTTATTTAGTATTTACTATGTGCTTGGCACTGTGCTAAGCCCTGGGATACAAAGAAAGGCAAAAGACAGTCCTTGCCCTCAGAGCAAGAATCTAATGGGGGATACAACGTGCAAACAATTATGTACAAACAAGCTAGATACAGGATAAATAGGAAATAATTAACAGAGGAAAGGCACCAGAATTAAGAGGAATTGGGAAAGGCACTTTCCTCTAGAAGGCATAATTTTAGCCAGGACTAGAAGAAAGCAAGGAAAGCTAGGAGACAGAGATAAGGAGGGGAAGCATTGCGGGTATGGGGGACAGCTGAAAAAATTCCTGAAGTAGAGAGACAGAGTGTCTTGTTCCAACAGCAGCAAGAAGACCAACATCATTGGATTATAGAGCACACTGAGTGTGGGGGGTGGGGAGGTGTAAGAAGACTAGAATGGAGGGGGAGGGGACCCCAGGTTATTAAGACCTTTGAGCACCAGAAAGTTTTATATTTGATCCTGGAGTTAATTGTGAGCCACTAGAGTTTATTGAGGAGGAGGATGACATGGTTGGATCTGTACTTTAGGAACATAATTTTGGCAGCTGAGTGGAGGGTGGACTGAAGTGGTAAGAGAACAGCCAGCAGGCCATTACAATAGTCCAAGCGTGATGAGGACTTACACCCCAGTGGCTGCAGCATCAGAGGATACTGGGGCAGCTAAGTATTCCAGTAGATAGAGCACTGGACTTGGAGTTGGGAAGAACTGAATTCAAATCCAGCTTCAGACAGTTATTAGCTGTGTGACCCTGGGTCAGTCACTTAAATTTTGTCTGACTCAGTTTCTTCATCCATAAAGTGTGTGTGTGGAGGGGGATGATGAAAACACCCATTTCCCCGGGTTGTTGTGAGGATCAAATGACATAATAATTGTAAAGCACTTAGAATAGTGCCTGGCACATAGCAGGAACTATATAGCTGTTAGATATCATTATGATTATTATTATTATTATAGGAGAGAAGGGGGCATATTAGAGAGATGTTGTAAAGATGAAATAGATAGGCTTTGGCAACAGATTGGATATGAGAGGAGTGAAAGATCATAAAGAATTAGGGATTATGCATAGGTTAGAAGCGTGGGGAACTGGGAAAATGGAGGTGATTATGACAATAATGGGGAAGTTTGAATGGGGGGAGATGTGGAGGGGAAATACGTGGAATTTAAGATATCTGCAAGCCTTCCTGTGTGATACGACTGATAAGCAATTGGAGATAAAAGACTGGAGGTCAGCAGAGAATCATCAGCTTAGAGATGATAATAGAATCCATAAGAATTGATGAGATCACCAAGGGAAATAGTGTAGAGGGAGAAGAGAAGAGGATTCAGGACAGAGTCCTGTGGGACACCCATGTTAGGCATGACCTGGATGATGACCCGGCAGTAGAGCCTGAGAAGGAGCAGTCATATAGGGAGGAGGAGAACCAAGAGAGACTGGTTTCTGGAAAATCTAGAGAGAATAGAGAATCATGGAGAAGAGGGTGACCAGCTGTGTCGATGGCTGCTTAGAGGTCGAGATGGTTGAGGATTGAGAGAAGGCTATTTAGATTTGACAGTTAAGAGACCTTTAGTACTTACCATTTAGGCACATACAATAAACTTAATCCTAACCTGAGAAATTCTACTGCTGGTTCCTGTCTTTTGCCTGACTAGAAGTGGTGGTTCACACATAGCTTTTGACTATGCTTCAAAAGAATTGTATTTCTTCCTCTTAAGGAGAGGCTTCTACCCAGATAGCCAAAGGAAGCTAACAAAATTTCCTAGCTAAAATAGAATCTATTCTTTCAATTGCCTATGTGTGGTGCTGATTTGAAGTCCATGGTCTCAGACAACTATTTGACTTAGTGTTGGGAATTGGCTTACAACCCTCAGTACCTCCCTAATTGTGAGTCTGTGTCCCCAAATGTTTTCCAGGGACTCTTCACAAAATACTCCACGTGAGCTTTATGGCTACTGGAGTAAAGAGGTGAGACTCCTCAGTATTTTCTTTTATTGATCTAAAATGAAGTTAGCATATGAACAAAAGCTAAGTGAGAATGCCAAAGCCTTTATCCTCTACTTTTCTAGCTCTAATTCTTACCTTTATTACATCTGTCTGTCCCCTCCTAAAGCCCTAATCCTCTGTGCAATATCCGGCCTAGCACAAAAGGTGAGGTTATATTCAATTAATATGGAAGTGATGCTGGCTTCTCAAACTCTGTGCCATTAGAACCAAACTCAGGCTCCTATTAAGCTAGCATGGTTTAGAGCAGAACTATCAAAGTAGCAGCTCCCGATTAAAATATCATTGGGAATGTTTAACAAAATAAGCAAAAAGAGGGACACCCAGGTGGCGCAGTGGATAGAGCACCAGCCTTGAAGTCAGGAGGACCTGAATTCAAATCCGGCCTCAGACCAGACACTTGACACTTACTAGCTGTGTGACCCTGGGCAAGTCACTTAACCCCAATTGCCTAAAAATTAAAAAAAAAATTAAAAAGCAAAAAGATAGTACAACATGGAGAATGTTAATTTGTGGTTTTCCAAGTCAATAGGAGGCCACAGGTATCCATCCCCTTTCTATTTTCAGTTTGGCACCTTTGCTTTAGTGTGCTGACCTAGGGCACTGTCTTGAAAGAATAGTTTTAATCTTAGCCTAGGGAGTTTTGCTATCTTCCTTTGACTGTCTGAGAGCATGATTCAATCCATTTGCTAATGGAACACCTTATAAAAGAAAATGTGGCAGGTGAGTAAATGCTGAGGATCATGTCCTGAAAGGAGACAAGAAGGAGAATATTAGTGTTGAAAGAAATGGCATGGTATAGACTGGGGACCTAGATTTGTATTTACAAATCTGACTCTGAGTCACCAGTGCAGACGCTCATTGCAACCCTCCCAGACAGTTTCACTATCCTCCTAATAGGCCTTTGTCTCAAATTTTACCCTTTTCTAGTCCACCCTCCAAGCAGGCATTGTTGCTGTTGTTCAGTTGTATCTGACTCTTTGTGACCCGATTTGGGGTTTTCTTGGCAAACATACTGGAGTGATTTGCCATTTCCTTCACCAGCTGATTTTACAGATGAGGAACCAAAGCAGACAGGGTTAAGTGACTTGCCCAAGGTCACACAGTTGTTCGAAGTTATTTTCCTATAGCAAAGGGTTGACAATGTCATTTTTCAACTCAGGAAGTTTCAACGGCTCCATCTGCCTCTCAGTTCAAACATGAACTCCTCTGTTCTGCATCTAAAGTCCTTTAAACCAGACTCTAACCTGTCTTTTCAACCTTATGATGGATAAGATGTCCCCCATCATGTACCCTGCAGATGAGCTAAACTGGCCTTCTTGTTTTTCCTTACCTTTGACCCCCCAGCATCCCTTCTGCAGATCTTTGCACAGGTTCTCTGTTCTTTCACCCCTGGAATGTACTTTTCACTGCTGCCTCTTAGAACTTCTCAGCTCAAGCACCTCTTCCTCCATGAGGCCTTTCCCTATTCCACCAGCTGCTAGTGCCCCCTAAACCCCAAATTACCTTCTACTTAATTTGTATATACTTAGTCATGTATATGTCTAGGCAGCCACATAGGGGACTAGGCATGAAGTTGGGAATGTCAAAGTTCCCATCCAGCCTCAGTTACTTACTAGCTCTGTGAACCTGGGCAAGTCACTTAACCTCTGCCTACCTCAGTTTTCTCAGCTGTAAAATGGGGATAATAATAGCACCTGCCTGCCAGTGTTGTTGTCAGGATAAAATGAGATGATATTTATAAAGTACTTATCATAGTGCCTGGCATATAGTAGGAGGTATATAAATGTTAGATGTTAATAGTATTGTTAATATTATTATTATTTTCTATTTTGGTGCACTGTATGCTCCTTTTGGGTAGTGACTATATCAGTTTTATTTTTCTATCCCCAGCAGGTAGCACAGTGGTTAGTACTTAATAGGTGCTTAATAAATGCTTGTGGATTGATTGCAAGAACAGGTTTAACTGGATTCAGAGAGACTCATCATTAGAATCAGCCCATAGTAAGATGAACATAACAGAGTTGATTTTCTTTTCTTTTTTTTTTTTTTGGTCATAACAAAGTTGACTCAATTAGACATCAAGATTGCAGACTGCATCAATGGAAACAGAATTCACACTAATGGAATTACAATTCCTTGAAGTGATGAAGTATAATCAACAGAAAGAATACTACGTAGGATTTACATATGACAGAAAAAAAAAGAAATTTTAGGGTTTTCCCTTTCTCCAGAGTAATTACAAATGACAATTTAAAAATTCTCTACCTTTCACAAAATGACCTTTTAGCCTTTTTCATTATGTGGATTACTCATGTTGTAGATTTATGTTAAGTTAGAAACTTGATGCTAAAAAATTCAAAATGGAAAACTTAGAGCTCAGACCAGAAACACATAAGAACTGACAAAGGAAAAGATATTCTCTGTGGACTCTGGCAGGAACTAAATTAAAGTTATTCATTCTGTTCTTTTAATTTATTTAAATTTATTAAAATTTTTTCATCATTCATTTTGACTATTTACTAAATTAAAGAATAAAGTACATTTTATATTGGATTTCTCTTAGACTAATAAAATACTTTGTTTTATTCCAATATCTTTCTTTTCTCTATTGTATTCTATGTAATCAAATTTCATGATTTTGTATTATACCAAGATCACCTTAGGTCTGATGCTAAATTTTCTCTTCTCCACAGCTAACATTTTCCTTACAAATAATATCCCAATTTATTCCAGTCATATATAACCATTTGCTTTTATCGTAATTGTGATTTTTCCTATAAGAATTCAAACAACCCTTGCACCATTTCCTACCACCTCAACAGGGTAAAAACCACTGCCTTTTTGTTGCAGGAGAAGATGCAATTTGAAGTTGTTTTTTTTTGTGTTTTGTTTTTTTTTTGCCTTGAATACTGCTGACCCACTTCTTTCTGTTTCTTTCTTTTTCTGTAACCTTTTGAAAAACAGCATGAATAAATTTCTCTGTTTATCAGTGTGGTCTCAATCCTGTTTCTGCGGATTTGAGCTTTGCTTCAAATGAGAGCCCCACTATTTTCTAAGTCACTGTATTCCTTAATATAGCAATATAGCCAAAATAAAACGATATGTCATTCAGTATATGGTAGTATGCTGTACATGCTCACAACTTTTGATTCATCTTTGGAAGGTTTTAGTAGTCACTGTGTGAATTATTGATTGTCAAAGTCAGATAGAATCTTAAAGATTATCAAGACTATATCTTTCCTTTTACCGATAAGAAAACTGAGGCCCAATTACACTAAATCAAATTTTAGAGTTGGAAGGAGCCTGAGTGATTATCTAGCCCATCCTCATCATTTAATAGATGAATAAATCAAAGCCTGAGGGAACTTAGTTGTTGTTCAGTCGTGTCCAACTCTTCATGACTTCATTTGGGGTTTTCTTGGCAAAAATACTAGAGCAGTTTGCTATTTCCTTCTCTAGTCATCTTACAGATGAGAAAACTGAGGCAAACAGGGTTATGTGTCTGACACAGGGTCACCCAGCCAGTAAGTGTCTGAGGCCAGATTTGAGCTCAGGATGAGAAGTATTCCTGACTCTAGGCCTTGCGCTCTATCCACTGCACCACCTAACTAGGGAAGTTAAGTGACTTGTTACTATCACTCCAGTAATTTAGAGGAAGTCAAGACTAGAACCCGGATAGCCTTATGGTCATTGAAGTATTATTGATATAGTTGTGGCCCAGAGGTGACAAACTCAAATCAAAATGGGGCCACTAAACAGTACATAAGAATGCCTATTGGCTGTATGTTGACTTAGAAAACCACATTAACATTATCTATGTTTTATTGTATTTTTATTTTATTTTATTAAATATTTCCCAGTTACATTTTATTTTGGTTCCTTTTCACTCGGGAGTGTTGCAAGATGGCTGCCGGCTGTGTCTTTGACACCTCAGTGTAGACAGCTGGTTTTTGAGGCCCTGGACTGTCACAATACTGTTCTTCATTACCAAATTCTTGTTTTGGGGTCAGTTTTAGAGGGAAATGAAGGTGATTTTTCTAATTATAATTACAAAATGAAGGAACAGTGAATAAAAGAAATTCAAATATATTCTTTTTACTTATAATATTTCCCTATACCAGTGACATTGTGGGCCCAGTCCTTATCCTTTGAATTATGTGTCAGGTACTATGGTAGTCTCCAGAGGTATAAAGACAAAAATAAAAGTCTCTCCACTCCAGGAGTTTACATTCTACTGGTGGAAAAATCCATACATAGATAAGTACCGAATAAATATAAGGATTTTGTTTTGCTTTGTTTTGTTTGTAAGAGGGGTAGCTGTTAGCAGCTATAGGAGTCTGGAAAGATTTCATACAAAAAATGGTTCTTTAGTAAAGGAAATGAGTGATTCTAAGAGGCAGAGAGGACGAAAAGTTCACTGCAGGTCTAAGGAACGTGTAACCCAAAGATACCATCTCAAAGATGACGTGGACAGGGGAAGTGGAATGTTGTGTGTGAGAAACCACAGAAAGGCCAGGTTAGCTATACTGAAGAGTGAATAAAGGGGAGGAATATCTACCAAGATTTTGAAAGATAGGTCATGAAAGACATTAAATTACAAACAGAAGAGTCTGTACTTAATCCTAGAGTCAATATGAAGCTACTTCAGTTTGAGTTGGGAAGTGTGTGACTTTTACTTTAGATAACAGCAAGAACAAAAAAAAAAAGTGGGAAGTGGAAAGCCAAGAGTCTCTTAAAGGGAGACCAATTAGGATAATTCCTGGTTTCCTTCAAGTTGCAACTAAATCCCACCTTCTGCAAGAAGCTTTTCCTGACCCACTTAATTTTCCCCCTGAGATTACCTCCAATTTACCTGTATGTGTCTTATTTGCACCTAGTTTGCATGTTGTCTCCCTCATTAGATTGTAAGTTCCTTTAGAGTGGGAACTATTTTTGCCTTTCTCTGTTTCCCAACCTATTAACGCAATTCCTACTATTGACTTAGAAGGCTATTGCAATAGTACAGGAGAGAGTTCTTGAACAAGATTTATGGCCCATATGAGTAAGGAAGGAACTGATTTGAAGATGTTGTACAGGTAGATTGGACAAGACTTGTTAATTGACTACATGTGAGGAAGAGGGAGAAATTGGGGTTGACTCTGAGGTTAGGAATGTAGATGACTGGAAAGATGGTGGTCCTCTCAACAGAAATATGGAAGTTTGGAAGAAGAGGGAGTTTGGAGAATGGGGGAAAAGATTGTAAGTTCCATTTTGGACACATTGAGTTTGAAGATGCTGGCACTCTGGGGTGTTCTGGATCTATTCTCCTCATGACTCCCAGTCCTATATTTGTTAAAATATGAAGAACTCTAAGGTCGATTCTTGTACTCGTAGTGCCACATCTTCAGAACATCTCTGGGAATAATCATTCTGCTTCCCCATGTAGTCCCAATCAGCAGCTATTCACTCCTGCCCTTCTCATGAGAGCCCAATACACCAAGATCATCAGAAGTAAGTGAGGATGCCAAGACAGACAGCACACAGTTTCCTCTGTTCCCCACCATGGTTTCCTGCCTGGAATGCATTTAGGGAGGGGTAGCATTAACTGTCTTCTCTGTGTCCTAGAGAAGATTGGAGGTAGTCCCACATCTGGTGGGGTGTGTAATACATTTTGTTCCATCTACTTCCCACTGTAGAAAAGTTCCCAGGCCCTAAAGTCTCCACAGAGATTAAAAAAAAAAAAAGGCAATATAGAATCATTAGCTATACCGACTATAGAATGAGGCAATCTCAGCATAAAGTAATCCTTTCTGAATGTCCAGCAGTGACCTTCACTATGAGGTCCACATGGAGGTTTTCAGTTTCAGTTCCCTGACTTATTTGGCAGATTTTACTGCTCTATGCCTATCCAAAGTTGATCCACACCCAAATAAAGATGGTAATGGTTATTTTTTTTTTCCTTTCAAAATCTGGGCCAATTTAAAGGTATGTCATTTGCTAGTAGCTATTTTTCACCCAAACCTAAGACTTTCTTTACCACCTTTTTTTTTTTTTTGGTCGTAAAAATGTGTTTCAGAAGATGTTATTTAGATAGGTAGGGGGAGCAGGGAGTGCTTTTAGTGAAAGCATCCTAATGCCATGCATTAATTTGGAAAAACCTAATGTATAACAAGTTATATAAAAATAACTATACTTTATTAGCTGATCAGCTTGATGGAAGCTCAGTCTTTCCTGCAGTGGGTCTTTAGAAATGTTGAAATTCTTTAGTCTTCAGGAAAGAAATACCATGTGACAAATGTAATAAAGTAGGTACACTGAGCTTGTGTCTGCGTGTGCCAAGTAAAGTGGAGAGCCAGGATAATTAAGGGAAGAAATTAACATTTGCCTCCATTATCTGGTTAAGTCTGATGAAAGTGTCTTAGTGGTTTTTGTTCCCTTTTCAAAATTTAGCTAATAGCCTCAGCTCTCCATTTTACTTTGGATATATGTGTAATCATGAGCTAAGTGAGAACACAGATGTTGTTACACCTACAGGTAGCCAGCATCTTGAATTTATATAGTGTATCACTTTTAAACCCTTTAAATTTAATGCTACCCTTATGCAATTTTCTTTATATCCTTTTGTACCACTCAGGATAGCAGCCAAGATGCCCCATTTTTTCCAAATCATCCCACTCCCTGTCAGTTGTTGCCTATTACAGGTTACATGCCTTGTGAGTGAGATTGATTTGACTTCTCTTTCTTAGAGTCACCTGCTTAATTCCACCTGGAAACTATTGCTAGGTTGGACAAACTGCCTGTTATCTAGTTCAGTGAGAGGAACTGCGCACAAGTTAAAATGCCTCCAAGCAAAACTTTACAAATGACTTTTCCTTTAGTCCTAGAAATGCCCTGGTCATACTATTCTCTCTAATCTCCACCCATCATTTTCATAAGGGGTTACCTCCTCATAGGCCCATGAGGCCTTTCACTTTGGTTGTCCACTTATAAAAATGTACTCAGGATTGGATATCTGATTTGGGTTCTAGTTCCACATTAAATGAGTGACTGGGCGAATTATTTAACTGCTCTGGGCCTAAATGAATTTCCTCTTTTAGAAAGTGAAGGGATTAGGCTAGATGGTTCCTAAGATTTCCTCTAACTTTTAAACTCACGTGCAAAAAGTTACATATGTTTGAGACACAGATCATAATGAGTTAGGTTTATTTGACATAGGAAAGAAAATACTATTGTTTAAGGAGAAATCAAGGATCCTAGGTCTCTCTCTACATGATGCAGTTCCTCTGAAATCCTTTCAATTCACCACTTGAGTTTAGCAAGAAAACCAGTTTGTAAATTTCCCTTAACATAAAACACATCACTTCATCATCCACAGAAGAAAATGACAAAACAACCAAACTGTGAAAGAGTGACTGCCAAGCATTCAGAACCAATCCTTGACTACATGGTGGGGGAGAGAGATTCATAGACAAGTAAATCTTGGCCAGATGAAAACCAAATGACTGGCAGAGAAGGATCTCTTCTCATTAAAGTGCACTAGAGATGAAAGTCTGTCATACTAGCAGGCTCCCAAGAATGCCTTGGGTAACATGCCAAAGTAAGAAATCCTTTGACAAAGCAAAATGTGCACGTGTAGGCATGCTCATGCAGGTACACACATACAAACTGTTGTGGTAATGATCAGAGTATGAATAACTGAATGGAGGGGCAGGAGCCAGATCGTGAAACAAATACAGAAAGAGCAAAGAGGAGGTCATGGCTGTAAAAGATTTTGTAAAATCACAGAATGCATCTGGCAGAGTCATCAGCTTATTGTTTCTAAAGGCTTCATTCCCAAAAATCTCTAAGCTACTATATCCTAATGGTTTCAGGAGGACTTGAAAGGAGCACTGTATTAGGAATCCTGAGGCCAGAGTTCCAGTCTATCATTGACTTATTTCAAAGTGTATATGTACAAATATAAATGGTATTTTTCCCACTCTTTGGATCCCCATTTAAAGAAATAGCTTTTTTGCACATGAATAACTTACATGTACATGATATTAGTACCTGGAATGGTAAACTCTTGTCTAATGACTTTCTTTAGGATTCTCTTTGTCAGAATTAGACTTGTTACAGAAAAGAAGCAAATGGTGCTTTTTTGCCCATGGCTTAATATCATGGAAGTAATAGTTGGGAGACCCTGGTTCTAATTTCAACCATGCCATTCACTATTTCTGTGGTGTTAGACAAATATCAAGTAACTTAAATCTCTGTGAAATGAGAGATTTAATCAAAAAGATCTCTAAAGTCCCTTCCAGCTATTGTAGTTAGCATTTGCTTGTATTAACACAAACTTAATAATGATTGAATTTTTTTCTCACAGATAGAGTCCGTTTTTGGTGGGACTCTAATTACTTTAGTTCTAGTATTTCTAGAAAGATATCATCTCTATGCAGATGATTCCCAGTTCTATATATTCCAAACTAATCTCTCTTGAGCTACTGTCACTAATCTCCAACAGTCTCTGGGACACCTAAACCTATCCAAAACAGAATTCATCTTTTGCTCCAAACTCTTCCCCTTCCCAGACCTCCCTATTACTGGCGAAGACAGCATTATCATCCTAGAAATCTAGGTTTCCAACTTCAACATTATCCTCAACTCTTCCCTCTCCTTCACTCCTCATATCTAATCTGTTGCCAAATCTTTTTATCTCTCCTTTCACAATATCTCTCATATGGATCCCTTTCTCAAATCAGTAAGTATTAAGTACCTACTATGTGCTAGGCACTGTGCTAAATACTTCTCTCCATTCCTATACCAGAGCCCTAGGGTAGAATCAAATGAGATAATATTTATAAAAAGCACTTAGCACAGTGCCTAAAACATAGTAGACACTATATAATTGTTTATTCTCTTCTTCCTTCTCCTTCCTTCTCCTCTTCTCCTAGGACCCTTTCCCCTGGGCTACTGCAATAGTCTTCTAACTAGTCTCCTTGCTTCAAATCTCTTCCTCATTCTAAGGTGATTCTTCTAAAGACTAGGTAGGACCATGTCATTCCCTCTGCTCAGTGAACTCTAGTGGCTCCTTGTTACCTCCAGGATCAAATATAAAATCCTGTATTTGGCATTTAAAGTTCTTAAAAACTGGTTCCATCCTACCTTTCCAGTCTTCTTACCTGTTACTTCCTTCTATGTACTCTACAATCTAACTATCTTAGCCTACCTACAGTTTCTGGACCAAGATACTTGATCTGCCATGTCTATGCCTTTGTATTGGTTACCCCCCATGCCCACAATCTTCTGCCTCTTAGCTTCTTTGACTTCCTTCAAGATTTAGCCCAAAGCCTACCCTCTGTAGGAGGCCTCTCACAATCCTAACTGCTAATGCCTTCTTTCAAATTACCTTTGAAATAGATATACTCTATGTATAACTAGTATGTACTTAGATTTCCAGAAGATATTCTCCTTGAGGCCACTGGCTACGTCTTGCTTTTCTTAGAATCCTCAGGTCGAAACACCATTCTTGACATATTTAAATGCTTAATAAATGCTTGTTAACTTGACTGAATATAAAACGTGCTAAGAGCAAATTAAAAAATATTTTTCACATGGGAAGTATGCTAAGTATTATTCAATTGGTGACTAGCAGATTTTCACGTGGACTGTAGGAAGAACTTGAGTACATGTCCATCTTCAAAAGAGATGGCTCCTTTTTTAAAATTGTCAGTATAATATTTAATTTATTTCATCGATTCTTATCTGGCCAAAGATGATTGCTAGAAATTGATTCAGAAAGGTCCTTAGAGACAATCTAGGCCAAGCTCCTTGTTTTCTAGGTGAGAAAACCAAAGCCTAGAAAGGTTCTTGACCACGATCTCATAGAATTTAGTGATGGAGTTCAAGACAAGCACTCAAGGCTCCTGATTTGGTAACCTATTAAACTATGTTGACTCCCACTTTATAATTCAAACTAAAATATCCATTTCTATTAAAAACCTGCAGGTATGATGTTAATGTATCCTTTCTTGTACATTTCAGCTTGCTACTTTAGAATTCCCCCCAAAGAAGCTCTTTGGGAATAAAGATGAGAGAGTAATTGCAGAACGCCGGAGTCATTTAGAGGTAAGAGAGTCGACTTTTTCCCCAATGTTTTTTTCATTTAGGAAACATCCAGTCTGATTGACCAATAAAAATCATTCCTATCAGAGAGGCATTATTAATTCTTATTCAGAAGTGACAAGTAGCATCTTCGTTTAACACAGGAGATGGCAGCAGGTGATTACAAAGTAATGAAACCAGCTTATTTATAGAATATGTCCTCATACCCCTCCTGGTTGAATGGAAAACTTTCATCTCTTTTAAGAAGCTATATTTAGTTAAGGAAGGGCTAGGAAGCAGGTTGTGAGTGAAAGCTAAATATTTGCCATAGACAGATGGTGTTCAATACAGGATGAGGTTAAGAATCTTGTTTAGAATTAACTAACTAAAGATTTACAGTATAGGATCATCATAACTATATAAGAATAGTCAGAAGTGAAAAGACAGACACCTATTTTTTGTCCTGGGGAAATTTTATTTGCCTTTTTAAATTACTTTTTTTTCTCTCTCAAGACAGTTCTAGAAATGGAATTTTGATTTAGCAGAACTATTGTCTTTTTCTGCCACACATTCAGTAAACATTATTGACTGATCCAATTTGAATTTTGTTCTCAATTAGCTAGAGCCTGGTATTCATGGGTTCTGTATTGGATCCTAACATAGGCCAGTTAATTTCAAGTAAAGGAAATACTTGATTCTGTAATTGTAGATCTTCTGGCCTTGCAGATGTGTGTGTGTGTGTGTGTGTGTGTGTGTGTGTGTGTGTGTGTGTGTATGCATGAATGCACATACTCACATGAATGTGTGGTAGTGAGGGAAATCAGAGAGAAGGTTTAGGTAACTCAGTATAATCCAGTGCCAGTGCTGGGGAAAAAATTCAAAAAAATCCTTTTAAAAATGGTTCTATAGACAAAGGACAACATCATGTGTTATTTGAAAACAATGAAGGATCCATCTCTAGATCGAAAAATTCATATTTTAAAGAAGATTCAAAATTAAGGTAAAGTCATGGCAAATGTAGTGTTTCAGGATAGCTCATCTGTAAACTCTACTATTAATTGTGTTACCTGAGCTTTCCCTTAATATCTATATCTCTAATATGAGACCAAGCCTTATCACCACATTGATATATGTGTTTCTCTAGGAAACAGCACAAATTCCTAAGTGAACTTTTCATTATGTGCAATACAGAGCAGAAGTCCAAAGAACTACCTGGTTCTGACACTAATTTTCAGTCTGTCTGGGCAAGTAACATAACCTCTCAGGAGGTCAATTGCCTTATTTATAACACGAAAAGGTCAAATTAGAGAAGAACAAAGACTGGAGTTCATTCAATAACTATTGCACACTTGTTGAGACATAGTACATTAGATACCATGAGAGATGCAAAGATAGTAAGACAGTGTTCTTACTCTGATGGAGCTTACAGTCTAGTCAGTGAATTAAGACATGTATATGACTAATTATGTGCTAATAAAAATGCTATAATTCAAAATAAAATTAAGCTATCTGCCGTGCTATGGATATTGAAGCTTACTTAGGAATGACTAGAGAGTAAATGAAGTTTTTTAGGTAAGGGTGTGGTCTGAGCCATGCTTCAGGAAAATTATTTCCTCCAGCAATTAGGGCTTTTTGAAGAAGGGAGGAAACAAGTCAAGGAAACCAGGTAAGAGGTAGGAGGAAGGAATGAGGGGGATGGAATCTAGAGACATTTAATATGTACACTATAAAGACATTGGTGCCTGAAAAATTATATAATTTCTGTAATGGGAAAGTCCTGAAGGAAGTAAGATTTCTATGAGGTAAAGGTGATGACAGAATATATCCCAGGCCTAACAGAAAGGGAATTGAACTGATGTGGGAAGAAAAGCAAAATTAGTTTGACTATCCCAAAGAGTACAGTAAGTAGAGTACTATATAATGAGACTGAAAAGATAGATTGGGGCCTGGTTATGAAAGGCTTAAAAGTTAAACAAGAGTTTGTTTTTGTCTTGGGGGTAGTGGGGAGCCACTAGGATTTATTGTGCTGGGATAGTAACATGGTCAAATCTGCACTTAAGGAGGATTGTGTTTGCAACTGTTCAGAGAATGGATTAGTGTGAGGAGACATGAAGTATGGAGACCAATTCAGAGGCTATCACAATAGTCTAGCCAATAGATGATGAATCCCTGAATTAAGGTGATACGTACTCATTTTCCTTCTGGTTGAATGGAAAGCTGTCAAATAGCTATATCAGACAGCTGTCAGTTGTAAGAAATGTTGTGCAGGTAAAAACAGCAGGATTTGGCAACTGATAGAATATGTAGGGTGAAAGAGAATGGGAATGAAGGAAAACACTGAGGTTGTGAACCTGGAAGATGGGAAGGTTGATAGTGATCTTGAGAGAAATGAGGAAGTTTGGGAGAGGGCATGCCATTGTGGGGAAGGAAGATGAGAAGTTTTTTTTTACTTTTTACATGTTGATTTTAAGATGTCTCTAGGACATCCAGTGATGTGGGACTAGAGCTCAGAGACTAGGGCTAGGTATATAGATCTGTGAATTATCTGCATAAAGATAAAAATTACACCTATCGAAGTGATAATTTCACTGATAGAGAGTATAAAAAGGGACGCTGGAAAATGGTCCAGCACAGAGCCTGAGGGTATACCCACAATTACAGGACGTGATATGACTGAAGATCCAGGAAAGGAGACAGATGAAGCAGTCAGACAGGAGGAGAGCCAAGAGGGCAGATCTATGACAGCCCAGAGAAGAAAGTATCCAGGGAGGAAGAGTGGTCAACAGTGTCAGATATTGCAAAGAGGTCACTCTAGAAGGGTAAGGACTGAGAAAAGAACATCTCATTTGGAAGTTAAGAAATCTTTGGTGAACTGAAAATTTGGCTGAGAAAAGGAGAAGTAAAGAATGATATCTTTAAAACATGAGAGTGTCTAGTGTCATGTTGTTGTTTTTGTTTCTGGATGTGTGCGTGTGTGTATGTTGTTATTCTTGTCTTAATATGGAGGAGACTTCTGCATGTTTTTAGGCAGCGGTGACAGAGCCAGTAAATTTTAAAAGAATGAAGTTTAGAAAGAGGAGGAATGATAGTTGATTTAAAAAAAAAAAGATGGCAGAGATCATGAGGACATGTAGAGCGCTGACTTCATCAAGAAGGGCCACTGCACAGAGACCAGAGTGAAGAAGAGAGAGGTTGTATCGAGCACTTTTGAGATATAGAGAAGAGGGAGCTCATGGTGAATACCTTCAGTTTTCTCAGTAAAATATCAAATGGGGTCCTCACATGTGAGGGTAAGAAGAAGAGGTAATGAGCAAGAATTCTGAGAGAGAAAAGAACAGATCATTGAGAACAGCCTCCAAGAGAAGCGGCCTGGAGAATTAGGGAAAAGTAAAAAGATTCTCTTAGTGCAACTCAGCTAACGTTATTTTGTAGCGGAGCTGGACGGCTCAGTTGCATGATGTATATCAGATTCATTTGGCGCCGTGTGAACGTAAACAAAGATGATGTGAGTCATCCAGGGTTGGAATTTGGCAAAACAGAAGCCGTGATGGGACAAGGGTGCAAGAGGTGCAAGAGTACAGGGCTGTAGAAATGACCAGTTCTGTTTTGGGAATGGCAAAATAAAGGTTTGAAGAGAATATCCAGTTATAGTCCAAGAAGTAGTTAGAAATAGGAGGTCTGGACTGGTTGGGGCTAGATTTTAGAATTAGGTATCATCCATTTACTTGGTAACTAATGTGGAAATAATTGATTAGGGAGGTAGTGAGAGAGTAAGAGAATATCTAATTATTCTTGATGAGTTTGTCATCAGATCCAGTATTATCTCAAGGTATCAAAAGAATTTGCACAGATGATTGATCCATAGTCAATTATCTGAAACAGTAACAACAACAAAACAAAACCCGAGAACAGTATAGGTACAGCAGAGCTGGAGAAGGGCAGATATTATCCTGACCTTCCAAAAAGGGAATAGAATGGAGCCTTTAAATTAAAGACCAACAAGTCTGACTGGTTCCTGGCAAAGTCCAGAATGCCTTATATAAAGGATGGTTGGCTAACATCTAGTGAAAACAGAAGATACAAGACCAACCTTACTTCCTTTATTGACAGGCTTACTAAATTGGTAAACCAGATGAATAAGGTGCATGTAGTTTTCCCTGAGGGCAGCTAAGTAGGCTCAGTGGTTAGAGTGCTGGGCCTAGAGTCAAAACTCACCTTCCAAAGTTCAAATCTGGCCTCAGATCCTTATTAGCTTTGTGACCCTGGGCAAGTCACTTGATCCTGTTTGCCTCAGTTTCCTCATCTATAAATCAGCTGGAGAAGGAAATGGCAAACCATTCTAGATTCTTTGCCAAGAAAACCCCAAATGGGTTCACAAAGAGTCAGCCCTGACTGAAATAATGACTGAAGCTTTTCCTAAATTCAGTAAAGCATCTGATAAAGCCTCTCATGTAGCTCATGTGGACAAGATAGAGAAGTATGAGCTAGATTGTGACTATAATCCAGTGTTAGATGGATTCAGAACCAAGTGAATGGTCAAACCCAAAATATGAATTAATGGTTTAGTATCCACTTGGAAGAAACTCTCCATTGGGGTACTTCAAGGGATCTGGACCTGGGCTAGTGCTGTAACATTTTTATCAATGACTTTTATAAAAGTCAAAATGGCATGCTTGGTCAAATTTTCATATGGGAGACAAATAATAAGTTAGATAACAGTCATGATTCAAAAACATTTTTAAATGAATTTTTATTAATGTCTTCTTTTTACAGAGCCTAAATTTCACCCTTTATTTCATCCCTCCCTTCTCCCAGAGAGCCATCCCATGTAATATTATCATTTTTTTTAAGAATAAGAGAAATAAAATCTGACAGTAGATTCCATTTTCCCAAACCCATGAACACTCACAAAGGACTGAGGTACCTTCTCATTGTCTCCTCTTTGTTCTTTGTAATTATGCCACATCAATTATTTTGTGATTCTTTTCATTTACATTTTTAATTATATATGCTATTTTTAGCTATGCTTATTTCATTTTGCATCGGTTCAGGAGTCTTTTCATTCTTTGCTGTGTTTATCATGTTCATTTCTTACAGTGCATTCATATTCCATGACATTGAAATAGTTTGTTGAGTCATTCCCTAATTAATGGTTATCTACTTTGTTTTCATTTCTTTTCTACTACAGAAAAATATATTGTTATAGATATTTTAGTTATATGGTACCTTTCTTTTTATCATTGACCTCCTTGGGGTATATGCCTATCAGAATAATCTCTTAGTCATTTTATTTATCACTTTATTTGAATAATTTCCAGAATGGTTGTACTTATTTACAGCTCCGCCAACAGTGCATTAGAATGCCTGTCTTTCCACAACCCTTCCAACATTGACTGTTCCTATCTTTTGTCAGCTTTGGTAATTATCTGAGCATGAAGTGAAACCTCATAGTTGTTTTGATTTGTATTTCTCTACTGTTGTTTTGGAACATTCATATAGTTATTAATAGCTCATTGAGTTTACAACCTAATGGAGGAAGATAACACACAAAAGAAAGCTGAAAAGAGGGGAGAGAGATTGAGAGGGGGGGGGGGAAGATATATGATGCCAGGGCATAGTGGACAAGTCCAAAGAAATCCAAAAGCAGTATAGCTTGTGGTAAATGAGAAGAAGAATGTGCTGAGCCTCTTCCCTAAATAGAGGCCCTGTAGCCCATTGTCCTGCCCTCCAATCAGAGGATGCTATTGATGGGATGTGAGTACCAGAGACATTCAGTCTTGCAAGATAATGAGATTTCTCAATGATGATTTTCCTGGCGGGGGAAGGCATGATGAAGAGGTCCAAGAGTCATTATAGCTGATCAGAAATGAGGAGAGCAGAACTTCAGAGTTCAGAGTCTTAGATATGGAGAGGTTTTGAATGATGACAATGGCTAATGTGTGGACATGGCTTTTGGTGGTGGCTAAAATGGAGTGGATATGAAGGTCACTGCAAATAAGTGATCAAGGAACTCTGAGAACCCCTATTGAAAGGCTTCATTCATATTAACCAGCCAGAAAATTTGCTTGCTTCTAAAGAGATTATGGATATTGTCTCCTGGTAAGAATGAGACCATAGAAGTGAACATGAAAATCTGGAGGATTTTCTTTGCCTAACCTGCACCCAGTTTAGTTATTTAGATAAATCTTTAGTGACAAGTTGGGGGGAAAAATGCTATATAAAGAGCACAAGTTGATATGAATACCCAACAAATCAAGCCAATTGCCTTCTTTGCAAGAAAAATTGATCCCTCTGCTTTAATTAAATTTGTTCATCTGGAAAGACAAGGAACCTAAGCATGATGAACAAGAGTGTAGATTCTGTGTATGGTACATTTGCAAGATGAGTGTTCTCTGAGGCTTTTTCCTATGACTTTGGACTCTCCTTTATCCAATGTTGAATTTAATCTAGAGGCTTTATTCCACTGTTGATAGTTTAAAATCAGGATCTGTATTTATCACTTTGGCCTCCTCCTTAATTGTTGAATCCCATAAAGCTTTAACTTAGTTTATTAAAACATTTTTAATATTTCTTTTTAACTTGGACTTCTATTTCTAATTATTTCCTATGACTATTATTCTCTTACATTAGTCATCATATAATTGTTTCTCAGGCTCTTTGGGCTAAGATCAAATGTTGCATCTCATAGACAGAAACATATGAATTCAGTTTAAATCCATTTCACCTAAAGTAAGCGATAATATCTCTGAACATTATATTCTTTGCTAGGAGCATGTATAATTTGGCCTTATTTTAATGGAAAGCTAATTCATAACTCTTGTGTTAATTCTGTAAGAATAATGTAGCATTTTGATATCTTAAATAGTCTTTGTGTATTTTTATGCTGAGTGAATTTGCCATTAGATCATCACATTTGACCATGTTAGAATGTTTAATATTCATTCAGCAAGAAAGGCAACATGGAGTAGAGAATTGTTCTTGGAACTTGGTTTAGGTCCCACCTCTGACATCTGTTGCTTATGTGACTCCAGGCAGGTCATTTAACTGCACAGTGTGCTAAAGCTTAGGTCTCTTTCTAAAATGATAAGTGGCAGAGAAGATGCTAACATTCATTGGAGTTTCACCATGAATGGTATCACCAGCCTCTATCTGTGTCCCTGTCATTCAGCAAACTGCTGTTCAGCTCTTACTTGATGTAAGGTACCATTCTGTGAATATCAGAGATGGTCCCTGCCCTCAAGGAACTTATAGTCTAGTAGGAAAGTGAAATATACACATAGAGCAGTTCAAGGTAAACTAAAATGTAATATAGATAGATGGATGGTTGGTGGATGAAAAAGCATATATTACATGATTATATATTACATATATCTATTACTATGTAAGTACATATTACTTCTAAGTGCTAGGCATACAAATACAAAAGTAAAAATGGTTTCTGCCCTTAATCATTCTAATAGAAAGAAACAAAAAATAGAGGAGAGTAGTGGCTATGGGAGGGGCATTATGCTTTGGAAAGTTATTGGAATGGTAAGAAGAGCCATAGGGGAGTAGACTAGCATACCCTTCCCAATAACAATGACAGTATTGATTTGATTGTGGTTCTAGAATTCCTTTCTTTTCATTAATTTATTTTGAATTATGAACAATCACTTCCATAAGCTTTTAAGTTTTAAATTTTTCTCCCCCTCCCTCCTCACCTCTCTTCCCTAGATGGCACGCAATCTAATATAGGCTATACACATACATTCCTATTAAACATATTTTCACATTAGTGATGTTGTATATGGTTCTAGAATTCCAAAGGAGGTATATGGGTGGGGATGAGTTGGAGAGCATACTGTGTGTAGCATGGCAGTTGAAGAGAAGGTGGCCAAGGAGTAATGTGATGCATGGCTAAAGCTGGCCTAATATAATGGGTCTTATGAGGAACTCATGAATCAATCTCTGGTCTAGTAGATGACTGGTGAAAAAATGGCCAGGGAACAAATGATATGTTCATAAGATTAGTATGAGCAAAATATTATTGTTTAGAGTAGGCAGAAGTCACTTTCAGATAGGAAGAATAAGAAAAGCTTTGTGCAGGGAAATAGCATTCGAACTACACTTTGAAGATAGGATTTTGACCAGCTGAGAGGTAAAGGAAGGGCTTTGTAGGTATACAAATGATCAGAACCATGGAGCAAGTATAGGAGAAGCAAATGTTCAAGTTTGGCTGGAATGTAAGGCACATGTGAAGAAATGATAGAAGAGGATGACACAGACCAGCAGGGGCAGAGAAGAGAGAGCCCTGAATACCAGTCTATGAACATAATTACAGAGGCACTTGGTAAAGGATTTTAAGCAGAAGAGCAATGTGATCAGAGCTGGGAAAGTCTATTTGGCAAAGATGCTTGAAAGACACTGATTCTGTGATAGACCAGTTAAGAGAGTAGTGTTAATAAGGATCTCAACTATAGTGATGAAAGTAGAGATGGAAATGAGGGGATAGATTTGAAGGTAGATTCAGCAGATACAACTGAGATGGATTTAGTGAGCTATCACATGTAGAAAGGGAGGGAAAGAGAAACTAAATATTATTTGAAGATAGTTGGCATAAATGACTGGAAGGAGAGCAATGCCAAAAATCTCTTCTCCCCCCATCTCCTAAAAAGTGAGGGTATAATGAGGAGAGGCCATCTTGTTAAAATGTAAGTTCTGTTTTGGACGTGTTGAATTGAGTTCCCAGTGGGGCATTCAAGTAAAGATATCTAACAGAAATTGAAGTAGAGCTTGGGGAAAATGTCAAGGATAGGGCATCATTTGCATAGAAATGGCATTTGAACCTATGGGGATGAGTAAATTCACCCAGGGAAAGTCTGCAGGGAGATGAGAACAGAGCTAAGATAGAGTATTGGTAGACTATCTTCATTTAAGGGATGGGAGAAAGAAGAACATTCTTCAGAGAAGAAAATGGTCAAAGAGGTTTGAGAAGGAGGCATTCAAAGGAGCAAGGAAGCCAATGGGAGTTTCAGGAAGTAAATAAGATACTGTATACTGCAAACATAAAGGACCATGAGTCAAGAAGATAGGGCCAATACTTCTCTACTCTGACTGATCAGAAACAATGATATATTCCGTAAAAAATATGCAACAAGAAGAAAACAAAGAGAAAAATAATTCATACAGGCAGAGGAGAATCCAAATGTGTCAGGAGTTAGAAAGTAGAAGAATATAATACAAAAAAAGAAAGATGGACCATTGGCTCTTTGGAGGTAGAAAATAGATTTGAAGTTATTTTCATGCAGGATAGATCTGAACCTTTCTGAAAAGAAAGCAACCTCTCTGTTCTAATGAAGGTTCCTCAGGTGCCATCAGGAGAAAAGGCTTTCCAATACTGATCCCAGGAAGAGAAGCTGAATTGTGGTGATTGATGACTTCCGGCCAAGGGGCACCAAAGCAACTGTACGTTGACCTTATGTGAACAATTGAAAAGTATGCTTTCTTCCCTGAGCTCCTTTTTGGTATGTGATAGATAGCCTCTTGAGACTTGGTAAACCTGAAAAGCATTTCTGGTGATTTATGTGGGAACAAATGAGATAGCCAGAAGGAATTTATAAAGCATCTCTAGGGAGTATGAATTCTTAGCAAGAAACAGAAGTCCTTAAGTGGTATTTTCATCAGTGCTACAAAATGGAGGTAGGAACTTTAGAAGAGAAAATCAGGAATGAGAAGTGAACTTGGAGTTAAGAAGAAAGTGTTAAAGAATGGCGATTTATTTTTCTAGATTAGGGCTTAAGACAGAAGAATAAGGGGACTCTTGGCCAGTAGGGGAGTGGATCTCACAAGAAGTGGTAAATGGATATTTGCCTAAACACTTGTAGATCTGATTAAGGGCTTTGGGGCAAAAATACAAGCAAAGGGGAAAAAGTTCCCACATGCATCTGCCAAGTGAGATACCACAGAGAATAAAAGGTAAATCAAGGGAAGAATGTTAATGGAATGTCTGATAATTCACAGAAGACAATGTCAAAGCAGAGGAGAAATAATAACAGTGGCATCAAATCATAGAATTTTAGAACTGAGGAGGTTTTTTAGAGATCATCTAGTCCAATTTCTCATTCCCCCCACCCAGGTTTACAGCTGAGGAATATTGGGCCCGAAGAGGTTAAGTGACTTGCACATGATCACTTAAGTAAGAGGAAGACTGTAGGTGTTCGAGTGCTAAGAGCATAGGGAATATATTATATTTATATGGGGATCAAGACCGGACATGTAATTGTAGTGTAAGTACGGAACTCTAGGATGAAGTTCCCTCTACCAGTGCAGGTCACACCTACTCTGCAATTTAAAGTCTTAGATCATTGCCTAGAGAACTGAGAAGTTAAGTGACTTGCCCAGAGTCACACAAGTTAAATGTCAGAGATAGGACCTGAACCCAGGTCTTCCTAGCTTCCAGGCTGGCTCTCTATCCATTACAGCATGCTACCTACTATCTCTCTATATTCTTATCATATATAATTCATCAGAATTATTTCTGCTTGCATCTTCATAATTTCATTCCTGAGAGCTTCTCATCTCTCCTGGGCTGACCTCTGCTGTAGAATTTTAATCCATACAATACTACCTCCCCTTCCACTGTACCCTTTGAAATATGATTACTTAAACTCTATGGCATATTAATAGTCAAGATTTCCAAATGTTTTGACAGGCTATAACTATGGACCAAGTCTAACAATTTATATGTAAACTTAAAGTCTACACAAGGGTTCAAAAATTCAAGGGCATAAGTATAAGATGAACGAGAAAGGCTAGAAAGCATTGTATATCAGGGGAAAAATGGGAATTTCATTGGACCAGAAGTCCCAAATGAGCCACCCCCCCAAAAAAACAAAACAAAACAAAACAAAACAAAAAAGCTAATGCTATCCTAGGCTGCTTTAAAAATTGTTCTGGCTAGAAAAAGGATAATTGAAATACCACTATGCTTTGTCCTGGTCACCAGACCACATTTTGGAAGTTGACAAAAATTGTCAATTTGTCAATTAGAATCAACAAAATGAAGGCCATCTACAAGAGATGCCACTAGGATGGGGAAAGAACTGGGGAAAAAGCCATATCAGAATCTGTTGACCAGGATTGAGATCGTGCCATAGCAGTGTTGGTTCAGATGGTTTTACAGGTTTAACCTGAAGAGAAGGGACACGACAATTGTCTCTGAGTATTTTTAAATATAACTTTCACTTGATGCCTTTGTTTTGCTTGCCATTCATTTCTGAATCAAGCAAGAATCATGATACGCTGGGGAAAGCACTAACTCTGGAATCAGAGGACTTGAGTTCTAATCCTTCCTCTGATGATTACTCCCTGTGTTACTGTGGGTATGTCACTTAAATTCCCTGGACCACAGTCCCCTCATCTGTAATGGAGGAATTTGGACTAGATGGCATCTAAGGTCCCTTCTAGTTTTTTGTTTTTTTTTTAACTATGACTTTATCCCTCCCCTTGTCCCTTATAGAATGAGTTCCCTTGTAACTAAAATTTTTAAAAGAAAAAGAAAAAATAAGTTCCAACAAAACCAACCAACACATGGACGGCATCTAACAGTTTAAAGAGTACTCCATACTCAAACACTCTCTACTTCTGCAAAAAAGAAGGGAAATGTCTTGTCTCATTTAAGGGTCCAGGTTTGGTCATTTTAATTCCACAGTATAACATTTCCTTTAATTCTCTCTGTTAACATTATTGGAGTCATTAAATATTTTTTCCTAGTTCTATTTGCTCTCTACCAGTTCATATGTTTTCCATTGTTTCTCTGAATCCTTCATACTCATCTTATGTCACAGTATCCAGTTACATTACTGTGCCTACAGTTTGTTTAGCCATGCTCCAACCAATGGGTGCCTGCCTTGTTTCTAGTTGTTTACCACAATAAAGAGTGCTGCTATGAATATTTTGGTATATATAGGACCTTACTTTCTATCTTTAACCTCCTTGGGGTGTATGGCTAGCAGTGGCCTCTCTGAGTCAAAGGGTATGGACATGTTAGCATAATTCCAAATTTCTTTCTAGAATGACGGGACCAATCCAGTCACTGGACCAATTCACAGTGTCACTAAAATTGTCTTCAAATCCCTGTCCTTTTGCAGCCTCTCCAACACTGACTTTTTCCATCATTTGTCAGCTTTGCCAACTTGCTAGCTATGAGGTAAAACCTCAGAGTTATTTTTATTTGTATATCTCTTATTCATGCCTGACCTGTGGTAGAGCCTTCCGAGTACATATTGGTTTGATTGGACACACTGTACATTGATCCTGATCATTATGTCACTTTGGTTCTCTTAGAGCACAAAGGACAAACAACAACATATCTCTTATTAAGCACTGGGAATACAAAGAAAGGGAAAAAATAGTCCCTCTCCTCCAGGATTCTACAGACTAATAGGGAGAGGCAGTTGTGTTAAAGCACCTAAAAATCATGGGCATAGGAGGGCCATTTTTAACACAATAAAAAACTATATATGTATAACCAAAAGTTCTTATTAGTCATTATGGCAAAAATGAGATTAGCCCCTCAAAATCCAGGGATAAAACCAAGTTATTTAACCTGCACAAATATAGTTATCATATTTTGATTTGTCCTGCTTTGCCTATTGAAACTTTTTCCGAAAAAAGGATACTGGCTTGAATTTAGCAGAACATGTAAAAACTGTTAATGTTGAAAATGTAGGCAATTACAATGGTGTTGTGGATAATATGCTGACCTCAATGGAAAAGACCTGTATTCAAGTTGTGACTCTGACATATAACTGGTTCTATTTTGATATAGAACCAGTTATTTGACTCTGGGCAAGCTACTAACCTCAGTGGCCTGGGTAATTTTTGATTACAGAACAGATGCTGATCTACATTGATAAGGGAAGTTTCATTACCAGAAGTTCCCTATGCCGGTAAAATCACAGGTCCAGTTTAAAAACAAACAAAAAACCAACCTGTCAGTTACCGTAGTAGTTGCTGAGGTTATAAAGAAACCCATAGTATAGTCCCTACCCTCAAGGTGCTTACATTGTTTCACCTCAACTTTTTTCACCCCACTGTGCCACCCTCCCTTCCAAACCTGTGAGACCCTTTCTGGTAAGAGGTAAGATACTCAGCTCTGAATCCCCAAAGCATAACCGTACCTTTGTGCTCCTCTCCCAACTATATTCAAGCACAGCCTTTGGGGACCCATGTAGTACCCAGGTGTTCCACTCACCATCTCCAAGACTTCCCAGGGCAATTCTTGCTTAGCCACCATTCCTTTGGAACATCCTCCTCCATTAGAATTTAAGCCTTTAATTACAGGGACCAACTTCTCTATTTGTATTCCCAGTGCTTTAACACAGTGCTTGGCATGTAGTAACCTTTACTAAGTGCTACTTCATTCATTCGTTCATTCAGTCATTCTAGGGAATAAAGGGACAACATGAACACAGATTAGTAAAAAAAAATAATATAAGAAGTAGACACAAATTAATTTTTGAGGGAAAAGTGCTAGCAACAGAGGGCATCAGGAAAGGCCTCATTTGGGGGGGACAGGCTACTTCAGTTGGGGGAAGCTAAGGATTTTATGAGTCACAGGTGAAGAAGGAATGCATGTTATTTTTATTGTATGTATTTCTGTCTTGAAGCTTGCTGAAAATTTCAGTGTGAACATGAGTGGGTGTGGTCAGAAAGAGGAATAGATGTACCACCACATGTAATCTGCTTGTTGTTTTGCAGCTGCTGCCATTTTTTGCTTTTGGGAAAGGACTAAAGTCATTGCTCTTAGACATCAATTCTTCCTGACACCTTTGCTGCCTTATAGTTGATTGCTTCAAGGTGGGTTAGTCTCCCTGCTGCTGCCCTTTCTCAGCACAGTTTGAAACAATACAATAGCAGTAGACTGCTGAGGACCCCCCATCCAGAACCAATCAGAAAAGAATCACAGCCAGCCTATGCCTCATAAACAAATTTGAGCAACAATCAGTTTTTTGTTTTGTTTTTTTTTAATTGTAGCAGTCCTAGAAGTTGGAGGTGGGAAGAACAGGGGGAGGAGAAAACCAGTTATCCACAGGCTGCAATATGCTGTCACCATGGCTTAATTTGAGGCTGTGGAGAATTAAAATGGCAGCCATCTAGCTTCTGGCACTGCATGTCACAAAGTATATGTTCAGCTTATTCTATTTAAATGATTTTTAAAAGATATTCTTTCACTGATTGAAACAAAAAAAAATTGTAAATTTGTCAACTTTTACCAAAATGACTTTTTAAAAGTTGTTCTTTGATGCTCACTGGGTGGTTTACCAACACTTCTGAATCACTGGGGGATTTTTTTTTAAATAAAGCTCTGAATGCATCTTAGAGATCCCCACTTTGCCATTAGGAAACTGAGGCTAAGAGAGGTAAAAGTAAAGAGCCGCTTAAAACCACTCTGTAAGTCCATTGTCACTGCTGAGATTAGAAGCCAACTGTCCTGATTCCTCTGTCTTTTGCTTTGTTTTTAAATTGGTGTCTCCCACATTATTCATAGGCAGTTGTTTAATTTACTAAAATGCCATTAATTTGGAATGAGGCAAGGAACCACCAAGCATTTAATTAAGTGCTTGCTATGTGCCAGGTACTTTGCGAGGCCAAAAGAAAGGCTGTCTCATTGTCAGAGACTGGAGTAAAGGAACACATAGCGATAGATGAAGTAAAAAGAATAGAAAAGGGAACTTCTGACAAATGGCCTCCAAATTTTTGGTGAAGAATGAGTGAAGATTCTCACTTTATAAAGGAAAGAAAGTTAGTAGAAAATTAAAATATATCTATGTTTTATGATAATGTATTTTAAAAAGGACTAAGTTAATATTGCTTCATACTTTCTTACTCAATAAAAATCACTGAATGCTGTTCCTGGATTATTGGAAAAACTTACTTTAATAGTTACAGATTAATGTAGTTTTCCAGAAATATACTTGTCTTAATGACAGAGGATATTTGCTACATTTGTAGGAATTTTGTGCCAGCAGGACCCCAGAATACTTTCTGAAAGTCACCAAAAATACCTAACTGGGAGGTGGGATACAGAGGCACCTTCCATTTGGAGGTCTGGATGTTGTCAGTGTCCCTTACAGTATGTCCATAGTCCTGCTTTAGGCTGCAATGAGAAACCACTTTGTAGGGGAACATTGAAGACAAGGCCTAGTTCTACCCTTGTGAGATGGTCGTTTCCCCCCACATTTGCATATTAGTTCTTCACTAAGATTAACTCATTTCTATAAGACAAGACCCAACTCTAAGGGATGGCAGTAACTTGGAATTTCTTAGAACAATCTGCAGATATTTCTTGACTTTTCCCATCCTACTACATTAGTTCATATTATTCTAGGAAATGAAAGAAGATTTTATTATTCAAAATGGTAAAAATTCAGATTATTTTCTTGTATTCTGTCTGTGAAAATTCCTGCAAATATAGCAAACATCCTCTGTCAGTAAGCCAATTATGTAACTGGAAAACTTCATTAATTTGTAACTATTAGAGTGGATTTTTCTAATAATTCAGAAACAGCATTCACTGGTTTTTGTTGAGTAAAAAAGTGAAAAAACTCTGGAAAAGAAAGGGTGCAATTTGCAAGAAATTCATAATCTTGTCACCAAAATAATGTCCGTGATCCACATAGGCTAAATATTATGCCTGTCAATTCAGGAAGGTAATAGCCTTAAGTAATTTAAAGTTCTTGTGAGGACTAATGATGGACATTAGCATTACTAAAATTTGGTTTTGTTTTCCCATAAAATGGAGGGCTGTGCAAAACACATACAACCTGAGCTTACCAGAATAATTACCTTCATTCACCTTTCTTTACTGAAGTTTATAAAGGCTGTTTTGACTATGTTTTAGCTGGATTTGAATCTCATCTGAAATTATTAATAGTGGCTCCTTCAGAGCCTTTTATGGAGCTGTGCATACTAGGTTAAAGTACATTATTTTTCTCATTGTTAGTTGAAGGTGACATCTGCTCAGAGGTATGTGAATATCAAAAGGATGTGACACTCTTCTACCAGTACATCCAGAGGCCAGGGGAAAGTAGGCCCAACCTTAGAGAGCTCACACGGCCAAGGGAATAACTCTCAGCTCCTCAAAGTCCTTTTGCTAGTCTTCAAGATGTTCCTTATAAGTATGATGTCATACTTCTCCTCAAGATGCCAGCTGTCTATAAATTTGACAGATCCTACCAAGCTAACAAGACCTCAAGTTTGGACCCAGGATGAACTCTGTGTCTTGTTGTCTGAACATCAGCCTTGCCAATACTCAAGAGGCTCATCAGAAGGTAGTTGACTACCACATGATAGATTTTTTTGGCCACAGCAGTGTGGGAAAGGCAGTCCCCTAAATTGAGGAGAGAATTTTGATCACCTGTGGTGGAAGGAAAGGCCACGCAGATGAAACCACAAATCTGTTGAAGCCCTGAAATGAGGCAATCTGGAGGGGGTGGCTAAATGGTTAGCATCAGCCCATTACTATCCATTGTTAATAGCAAAGGGCATTCCTGAGGAAATCAAATAGTATGTTTTGATGCAGGAGAAGAGGCTATGGACCATAAAGCTCCCTTTGGGGTTAGAGGAATACTGAATTGGCATTGGTTTGTTAAAGGGGAACAAGATGGCTAAGAAGGAAATAGGAAATTCAGAAAAAGATGGGATGAAATTTGAGTTTAAGATCCACTTCACAATCCTGTGCACAATCTAAAGCATTAATTTTCCTAATTGATCATTAACAATATGACTATAGGCAACACTTACATAACACCAGGGGACACTATATTATACGACCTGTAGTATAGCAAATACAGTGTACATTTGTATTAGTACTTTACAGTTTACAAAGTGTTTTTCTTACAATGGTAACATGATGTGGATTGTGCAAGCATTGCTACGTCCATCTTATACAGTGAAAAACAAGTCCAGAAAGGTTATGCTACTCACCTAGTCCATATAATCAGTTAGGTACTAGAGTGGGGGGGTGTGAAGCCAGATCTGCTGCCACCTGCCAAGTTCAGCTTTATATTACACAATATTACATGAGTCTCAGAAAGGAAACACTACTGCCTACTTTAAAACTAGCATAAAGACTGGTGATGGGTGTTAGCATAAATCTAATTGGGCTCAGTGTATGAATTAGAGGTTAATTCAAGATTCATATGTTGTAATTTTGGATTTAAATGTATTCACCTGTTGCTCTTGGACGCTTTCCTAATGAATACGGATGATTGGGGCTGAGCAGAGGTGACAGAAGCACCTAATCAGAGCTGTGACTAGACAAACTCATGGGACACTCTTGTGATTGCTGTGAACTTGGCTATTCCAGTTAGAGCCGTCCTCACAAAGCTCAAGGATATCGTCCATCTTTCCATGATTATCAGACACTGCTGGCAGCAGTAGAGGCCATAGGTGAAGAAACAGTTCTCCTTCTCAGTCAGAATAGAAGGTTCCTCAGGGAAATAAACAACATTGAAGACTAGAAACAAATTGCCTGTCAAGAAAGCATCTTGTACAATAAAAATCTTTAGAGTGGTAGCTGGCACCTTGTGGTGATAGGAACCAGGCAGAGGTCTATTGGGGAGAAATTCCATTTAGATTTCTCTGAGCAGACATGGAGCCAAACAAATACATCCATGCAGAGGAACAGATTTCAAAAAGAGGAGATGGGGTGGAAAAAAGAAACAAGAGGCCCACCAAGCTCAGGTACTGTAGCTTCTTCTGAGTTTTTTTTTCCTCTACATTCAAAATAGCATCCTGTATTTCAGAGTTTAATGACATAAAAACTGTGGTAGTAGTCATAGTAGTAGTCAATACATTTGTTAGCTATCATTGGAGCCTTATGGGCACTTTAGAACATGGAACTTTACGTACATTGTATTGCTTTACGTACGTAACATATCTCTCATTTCTTTCTTGCATTCTTACTGTTATACATGCATTCTTTCTTAAAATATTAGCCTCTGAGAGTCTTCATTTGAAGGTGTTAGATTAAAACATTCTTTAAAGGAATATAATACTTCTCTAAATAGGTGATTCTTTGAACCCACATTTTCTTCAGCTACCAAGGAAATTTTCATTTACCTTGACATGAGATCAAGTGGGTCATTCAGCTTTTTGACAGTCACTGTTATATTTAGCTTTTACTGAACACTGATAGGGAAATATAGGTGCTTCCCAGGACCTAGAAACTCATCCATGACGATATAAAAAGGGGGAGGAATAGCTTCCTAAGAGTGTGAGTCAAAATTTAGTAGTTAATCAAGAAAGGAATTCCCCTTCTTTCCCAATTCTAATTTGCAAGTGACAGTTATTCCCCAGCAAACCTCTCTTGACTGCTAGCTTTTTTGGTTCCTTTAGCAAAGGCGAGGCAAGGTTAAAGGAAAGAGCCTTGCATCTTAGTTCAGAAGCTTAGATTTGGGTCTTGGCTGTACAGCAATACTAATTGTCTGATCTTGGACTAGTCACTGAGGATTAGTTCTGTCATCTGTAAATGAGCGAGTTAGACTAGATTAAATCTAGGGTTCCTTCTAACTCTAAATGTTTTTTTTTTTACTCTATTACTGGCTAGTTAGAGGACCTTCAGGTGTCTCATTTCCATAATCAGTTTATATATTTCAGAGTTTGTGGTGAGTAGTAAATTACTGATGGGAGAGCAACAGTATGAAAAGGGCTAGGGAGTGTTTCAGAAGCAGTAACAATTAGTTCTGTCCTTAAGATTTATTAAGTAGGCCCCAAGACAAAGGCATGAGGAACTGAAGAGGAGATCACCACAACTTTTAATTTAGGAACTAATAAATGCTTAAAGCAAATTGTGTCTTGAATGAATAGATATGGCTAGATAATCCCTGAGCTGGTCAGACCACAAGTAGAATACTGACTTTAGCTCTAGGTGCCACATTTGAGAAAGGACATTGATCAACTGGAAGGCAACCAGAATAGTGAAGACCCTTAAGACTCTACCAGATGAGGCTAAACTGAAAGCATTATGGACGGTTGGCTTAGAGAGGAAAAGATGGGGTGTGGCATTATAGCTCTGTTCAAGTATTTAAAGAACAGATGTGCAAAAGATGAATTAGATTTGTGCTTTCTCAGTGGGAAGAACTAGGAGAAATGGACAGAAGGTAAAAAAGAGGCAGATTTGGGTTCAATAAAAAGAAAAAACAACCTGAGATTTCCAAAAATGGAACAGGTTGCCTTGGTTTCCCAGTCCCCTAAAGTCTTTAAGCAGTCTATATGACCACTTGTTAGGCATGTTTTAGAAATGTTTTCTCAGATACTGGTTGGACTTAATGGCATCTGAGTGAGGTCCCTTCCAAGTCTTAAATTCTCTAATATAGGAAGAGATCTTTTCCCAAACTGTACTTTCAATCATGGCATCTTTGGGAAAGTATCTTTTCCTTTTGGCTTTACCTATAAAAATCTGTGCAGTAGTAAGCTTGCTCCTGTCAGGCCAAAAAAAAAAATTCCGAATCCCCTGTCTAATTACCAAGAAGGGTCAGGAGACATCAGATTAACATGGTTAATGTTAATATCACATTTTGATAAGAACTTCACACATGTAGATAATAGAAAAGAGCAGAACGGCTTTTTGCTCTTAGACATCTAAGGGCATATGCTTACTTTCTTTAATAACTAACTTTTCCTTCTTCTGTTTTCCCTAGTACATGGTGACCTTCTTTGGAGTACAGCCATCCTTTGTAACCATTTTCTTTTTAAAAATGAAGTTGGCTTTAACCTCTAGTAACCCACAGCTGGGTTTCTTAATATTAGGTGCTAAAGTAAGTCTTGCAGAGAATACATTCACATTATGCTATCAAGCCTCCGCTCCCCGGAAGGCATTATGAACCATCTCAGGTTTACTATGGCTCACTAGGTTTGCAGCTGAAAAGAAACTTCAGACACCATCCCTAAGAAAGCATCAGTCTGCCCTTTTAGCATTCGCCCATCCACTAAACAGGTAGAAAATAAGTGCAGAAGCATGGTGTGGTAGAAAGTGTGCTAGACCTCCAATCCAGAGACCTGGGGTCTATGCCCTCTCAGGCACCACCTTGTGTGATGGCTGGTAAGTCACTTAACTTGTCACAACCTCATTTTTTCATCTGTAAAATGAAATTAATAAAAAATTTCACTATTTCCTAGGGTTGTTGGGAAGAAAGCACTTTCCAAACATTAAGTCTACTTCTCCTTCTTTACTTCATGTATCCAATCATTTGCCAAATTTGACCTTTCTACCTCCCCAACATATCTCACATCCAACTCCTTCTCTTTTTTCTCACAACCACCACTCTAGTTCAAACCCTCATGGCTCTCACCTGGACTGGTACACTGGACTCCTAAATGATTTCTTTGGCCCCATTCCAGTCAATCCTACATAGAGCTGCCAAAGTATTTTCCTAAAGTGACCAGATCACCCCTCTACTCAATAAACTCCAGTGACTCCTTATTACTTCTAGGGTCAAATATAAATTCTTGTTGGACAATTAAATTTCTTTACAACCTGACTTCTTCCTACTTCTCCAGCCTTCCTCGAGGTTACCTCCCTCTCTGTGCATTCTACAATCCACCCATACTGGCCCACTTGCTGTTCTTTAGACATGATCCTCCATCAGCTCTCTCCACACCTTTGTATTGGATGTCTCTGATGTTAGGAGTGAGTTTCCTCCTCACATCCCCCTTTTGGAATTCCTCTTTTCCTTCACCCAGCTCCACTACTACCCTTATACATAAAGTCTTTCTTAATTTCCTCACCAATTAGTGGCCTCCCTCCTCATATTACTTTATATTCATTTTGTATATGTTCTGTAAACTTGTTTCATATTGTCTTTATCCTCCTTCCACTTACTTGGTATGTGGTAGACAATTAACAAATATTTGTTGATTGACATATAAAAGTGACTATGCATAACAAGCATCTTATGTATACAGTATTATCTCACAGTCCAGTATCAATCAAAAGAAAAGAAAATTTAGGTTGTTTAGTAACAAATTTTAGGATTTTCCCATGCAGGAAGGGAGGGACTAATCCTTATAATAAAGAGACATCTTAGGAGTAAAATAACACACTGGGTCATCCTCGTTGTTTAGTCATTACCAAAATATTAAGTCCTCTCCTTTAAAGAGAACCTGAAAAGGTACTGCTAGGCAAGTCTCTTGTAAGCAAAACTATCTAGATAAGCAGAGATGTTGGAGAGGATCCTTGGTCAAGGTACAAGTTGAGTAGCTTTTGAGATTCTTTCCAACACTGAGTCTGTAACTCTTGAGTCACAAAATTAACAGTGAGATCTAAGTAGGTAGGGGATTGGATTGACAACAATTGATCCTGTGGCACATTTGGATAAATATAAAGGGGTAAAAAACTTTAAAAATATCTAAAAACAAAGATTTGTATTCTATTCAGATCTTCCATCCCCTCCAAGTATTATCCTATACCTCACCTCCAGATGAGATACATCAGATAGTCAGAAAAAAGTTACCTGTGCTCATTATCTCTCCACCTCACTTTATACCCCTTTGCAGCCTGACTTAAGTTCTTGTCTTTTTGCTGAAATTGCTGTTGCCAGAGGTTACAAATGATATCTTTTTAAAATTCTCAACTTAAGCATTTTACCAAAATGGTAAATTCAAGTTGTGCTGCTTATTATTTATGCTTCTTTCTGACCTTTCTTCTATTATCTTCTCCGATTTTTTTTAACTTATTGAAATGAACCTTTTTTTTGTTACTTTTCCTTTTCTTTTTTTTTTCCTACTGCCCTATACCCACTATGAGGTGAGCAAAAGGAAAAACAAAGTCTTTGTAACAAATAGGCCTAGCAAAGGCAAATTCCCATGTTAGCTGTCTGAAAATATATGTCTTATTCTGCATCTTGACTCTATCACATCTCTTGTCAAGAGTGGGTGGTGTACTTAACCAGTCCTCTGATATCATAGTATATAATTGCATTGATTAGAGTTCTTGAGTCATTCAAAGTTGTTTTTCTTTATAATGGTGCTATTTTGTAAATTATTCTTGTTCTCCTCACTTCCCTCTGCATCAATTCATATAAATCTTGTCAGATTTCTCTGAAATTGCCTGTTTATCATATCCTATAATGCTATTACATTCAATTGCATTTATTTAGATATGTGTGTGTGTATAGTTTTCCAATTCTTTGCAACTACAAAAAGAGTTGCTATAAATATTTTTGTACATATGGATTCTTTTCCTCTTTCTTTGATCTTTTTGAAGATAATGACCTATAGTGTTATCTCTGGGTCAAAGAGTATGCACAGTTTAGTGACTTTTTTTGGGCATAGTTTCAATTTGTTTTTCAGAACAGCTGGACGAGTTCACAGCTCCACTCTAACAGGATATTAGTATTCCTTTTTTTCCATAGCTCCTCCAGTAATTGCCATTTTCTTTTTTGTGATCTTTGCTAGTCTTAAGGACATGAGATAGAACCTTAGACTTGTTTCATTTTAATTTATTTAATTATTAGCGATTTGGAGAATTTTTCATTTTTTAATTTAATATTTTATTTCCTCCCATTTTTAATTTCTAACAGTTTTTTTAAATGTTTGAGTTCTAAAATCCTTCCCTCCCTTCCATCCCTTTGAGAAGGCAAGCAATTTGATTTGTTATACATGTGTAGTCATGTAAAACATGTCTATATTAGTCATGTTATGAAAGAAAACAGACAAAAAATAAAGAAAGGAAAGAAAAAGTATGCTCCAATCTATATTCAGACTCCATCAGTTCATCTCTGGAGATGGATAGCACTTTTCAGTATAAGTCGTTCAGAATTGTCTTGGATCATTCATTGTATTGTTAAGAATAGCTAAGTCATTCACAGTTGATCATCATACAATATTGCTGTTACTATATCTAATGTTCTCCTGGTTCTGCTCATTTAACTTTACATCAGTTAATATAAGGCTTTCCAGATTTTTCTGAGAGCATTCTGCTCATCATTTCTTATAGCATAATAGTATTCCATCACAATCATATACAACAACTTGTTCAACCATTCCCCAATTGATGGCTGTCCCCTTAATTTCCAATTATTTGCCACCACTAAAAGAGCTTTTGTAAATATTTTTTGTATATATGGGTTCTTTTCCTTTTTGTTTTTCATGTCTTTGGGATATAGATCTAACAGTGGTATTGCCTTGTCAAAGAGTCCCCCAATACTCTAGAACCAGAGGGCAGTTTTCCTTGATAATTTTTTGAAAGATGTTTTCTAGGCTCTCTTTTTCATCATGGTTTTCAGGTAGTCCAACAATTCTTAAATTACCTTTCCGCTGTTTGTTTTCCGGGTCAGTTGTTTTTCTAGTGAGATAGTTCACATTTTCTTCTTTTTTTTTTCATTCTTTTGATTTTGTTTTATTGTTTCTTGTTGTCTTATAAAGTCATTAGCTTTCATTTGGCCATTTCTCCTTCTAAAGGATTTCTTCTCTTCAGTGAATTTTTGTATATCTTTTTTCCATTTGGCCAATTCTGCTTTTCAAGGCATTCTTCTCTTCATTAGATTTTTGTGCCTCTTTTACCATTTGTCCTATTCTGTTTCTTAAGGTGTTATTTTCTTCAGTAATTTTTTGTGCCTCCTTTACCAAACCATTGGATCTTTTTTAATGATTTTCTTCCATCATTCTAATTTCTCTTACCAATTATTCCTCTACCTCTCTTATTTGATTTTTAAAATCCTTTTTGAGCTCTTCCATGGCGCACAACCAATTCACAATTTTCTTTGAGGCTTTGGATTTAGAAGTTTTGACTTTGTTGTCTTCTTCTGAGTTTTTATTTTGATCTTCCCTGTCACCATGGTAACTTTTCTGTAGTCAGGGTCTTTTTCTGCCATTTGCTCATTTTTCCAGCCTCTTTCTTGACTTTTTACTCTATGCTAAAATGGGGCTTTGCTTCCAGAATTGAAGGGGCACTGTCCCAAGCTTCAGGTTTTTTGTGCAGCTTTTTTTCAAAGATCATTCTGGGAACCTGTAAGTTTTTGGTTCTTCCAAAGTAGTATGATGTAGGAAGAAGTATACTTACTACTCTGCTTTCCTGTGCTCTGGTCTGTGAAAGACCACAAGCACTCTTTTCTCCCCTAGAACTGTGACCAGGGTTCCAGCTCCTCTACGGCAACAAGCTCTGGTGTACTAGTGCTCCTTCTCACCCTGGGACTGAGACCCAGGATTGCAACCCTGCAGAGGGACCCCTGTGATCTCTTTCTGACCAGTTGTATGATCTCCTTTCTGTTTGTGGGCTGAAAGTTCTAGCAACTACCACTGCCACTACTGATTCAGTCACCCCCAAGGCCTACTGCTGGTTTGCTGGGGTGTGGCCTATGCTAGACTGCACTCCACTCTCTGCCCAGTGCAACAGACCTTTCTAAGTTGTTTTAGGCTGGAAAATTGTTTCACCTTGTCCTTTTATTGGTTCTGCCATTCTCTGCCAGAGTTTGTTGTGAAGCATTATGTAAAGTTGTTCAGTGAGGTTTTGGGGAGAGCTCTGGTAAGTTTCTTCCTTTTCTCAGCCATCTTGGCTCGGCACCCTGAGAATTTTTCAAATGTTTGATAGCTTGTATTTCTTCCTTTGAAAACTGCTTGTTGCTATTCTTTCACCATTTATCTGTTAGGGAATGGTTCTTGCTTTTTAAAATTTGAATCTATTCCTTAAGTATATTAAATATGAGACTTTTATCAGAGAATCTTACTGCAAAGATTCTTTTCCTGTTATTTCCTTCTGAATTTTACTTACATTGGTTTAGCTTGTGCAAAAACCTTTTAATTTTATGTAATTTATATAAATAATTTAATATAATATAATATAAATAATTTTATATTATTTTGTGTGATCTTCTCTATCTCTAGTATCATTATGAATTTTTGCCCTAACCAGATATCTGAAAGGTAATTTCTTCCTTACTACTCTAACTTTTTTTAAAATGTCATCTTTTATGCCTAAGTAATCTATTTATTTGAAGTTTGTCTTGATGTATGCATTGTAAGATGTTGCTCTATACTTAATTTCTACTAGACTTCTTTCCAAATTTCTCAGCAGTTTTTCTCAAATAGTGAGCCCTTACTCCAGTAGCCTAGATAATTTGAGTCACATACTAACCCACTAGATTCATTTGATTCTTTATTTCTATTCCTAATCTCTCCTTCTGGTCAAACTTTATATTTTAACCAGTATTAAATCATTTTTATAAATACTGCTTTGCAATATAATTTGAAATATAATATTGCTAAGCCACTTTCTTTTCTACTTGTTTTATTATTTCTCTTTAGCTTCTTGGCTTTTTTGTTCCTCTAGACGAATTTCATTGCTATTTTTTCTAGATCCATAAAGTAGTCCTTTGGTAATTTGGTATGGCACTGAATAAGATATTATATTGTCATGCTTTATGAATGAGCAATTAATATTTATCTAATTATTTAATACTGTATTCCTGTAAAGATTGTTTTGTAATGGCATTCATAGGGCAGGGTATGGTGGCACTCATCTCTGGTTCTTACTGCTGGGATGGCTCAAACTGGTAGATCATTTGAGTTCTGATCTGCAGCAATATTAAAACTCATACTGTAGTTTCCCTGTTTTTTTTAGTAATATCTACATTTACTGTATGTAGCCGTATCTGAAATCATGATTGTTATCCCTGCTTTTTGAATTCAACTGAAGCATAACTGATTTTGCTTCAGCCTTTCATTTTAATTCGAAATGAATCTTTATGTTTTGAGTGTGTTTCTTGTAAATAATATTTTGATGGATTCAGATTTCTGATCAAGTCTTCTATGCTGTTTTATGGGCGACCTTTCCCATTAACATTCATGGTTATGATTATGAATTGTGTATTTCCTTCCATCCTGTCCTCTTGTTCATTTTTCTCTCCTCCCTTCCTCTTTACAAAGAAATTAAAGAAAGAGGAGTTTCTCTAACTTTCATGATATCTGAATGGCAAATCTGTTTTTGTTTCGCTGCCTGTTTTTTCTTCTTTTGCCCTATCTTTGACCACAGGATTTTCTTTCTTTCCTTTTAATGCCCACTTCATGTTCCCAGATCTTGCAGTGGATCAATCTTGCTTCTATTGGTGACAATTTTCTTTTCTAAGTGTTCAGATATCAGCTTTTTAATAACCCTTTCTAAAATTTTCCTGAAAATAGTCCTCAAGGTCATTGGTCTAAAATTTTCTAGAATCTTCTTTTCTTTCTTTTTTGAAAATTATGACATTTTCTTGCCTCCTGCCTTAATATTCTTATTCTCCAAGATTCCTCAGAGATTTCTGTTCACAATAGTTGGGGGTTCACATCTTTAGATATAAATTGTGATCAGGTAAGTCTAAAGCCACTCTTCTGTATTATCCTTGTTTATGTGTCCCTCTCTGCAAGTTCCCTAATGCTTTTATTATCTAAAGCATTTGGGAATAATCCTTTCTTTGATTTTTAGTGCCCTGCAATGACTACTTAAACTACTTCAGAAATACAATCCTCTGAAGTATATAGTCTTTGTTTCTCCGGAGTCTCTATGTATTCACATTTGCTTTCTTCCCAAAATCCATTCTTCTTTTGATCAAGGAAAATTCTTCACTTTGGGGCTTCTCAAAAAACAATTTCCTACCATTCTTTACTGTCGTGATTATAGTACATCAAATTAGATGAAATTCAGTTAGTTCTTTATTCTTAACAGTTATTACTCTTTCCAACTTGTATGTATCTCTTCCATTGTATATAATACAAACCGAATAGCAGCATCCGTATTTTGAGAATATTTCTGAAAAAAAAACAGGAATGTTTAGAATTTCAGTTTCCTAAAATTCCATGCTTATTTCTTAACATTCATATTTGCTGTGGACATTCTTTATCCATATTTAGGTAGACTTATTTCTGTCTCCATCAGGTGAAACTAAATTAATTGAAATACACTTAAATTTACAAGAATATAATTTATATTCTAGACAACCAAAAATTAGAAGAAGTAAGGACTTTTTCCTAATCTAGTTTCTAATTGATCACCTGCTTCATATTACTTACGAAAAAAATCAAGGTTTTGGAGTGAGAAAAGAACCTGCTAATCAAGGTTGGGTGTGGTGATAAATTAAGCCAAATTTATTCTTGGTACGTTGTGTGGTACATTGTGTGTGTGTGTGTGTGTGTGTGTGTGTGTGTGTGTGTGTGTGGTCTAAAGGATTTCAACTGCTCCTGACTAGCAGGGACTAGTTCTAATCCTTTTATATTAGAATTACTGGTTTGGAGGTGATGAGCATAAAGGGTTATTTGATGTATTATATCTATTTAGATCTTTTTTCCTCCTTGGTACATCTTACTGATTTTTTCACTTTTCTAAAAACATGTGTAAAGGATACCATTTTCTCCCTAGCTTTTATCTTCTAGATAGTCCAAAGGCTTCTCTAGTTCATTTCAAGGTTGTTTTTTTTTTTTATTAAAAGGTCCAGATATGTTTTATTGTGAAGGAAGGAGACCTTCATCTTCATTATCTTTGTCAATATGGGAAGGAAATTTTCCCCTCTAACTCTCCATATACCTGTTCATTTCCCTTTGAAGAGTTATAAATTGTGTCCTTGGAAAGTTTTGATCTGACTTTTTTCTTCTCACATCAAGTCTCATCTCTATCCTCTCAAGAGAAGGTCAGCATTGATGTAAATAATTCAAATCCCCATATAACTCTCTCAGCCAAGAAAGGGCCATAATTCCTAGATGCTTCCTGCAGGAGGGAAATTTGGGGAAGAGAGCAGTGTCTTTGAGCCGGTTGGGTAGACTAGAAGCATCTTTTTTGTAAGAAACAATCTCATTGTTTCTGGTCAGGTTCATCAGCACACAGTTTAGCTCCTCTCACACACATATGCTTGTGAAGTAGAGAGAAACTCCACAGGGACTTGATCTGAAGCACAATAGTTTGCACACAAATAAACAGGAGACAACCATAAGGAAAAAAAGGACAGAGAGTCATTGAAGAAATAGCTTAGAGTGTCAGGGGTGGGGAACCTGAAGCCTCCAGGCCACATGTGCCCTCTCGCTCCTCAAGTGTGGCACTTTGACTGAATTTGGATTCCCCATCCCTGGAACTCTTCCTCTGTAATACATGATCACTCAGTTTTTTGTAGCATTTACTTAGTGTGAAGCCAATGGAGGTTCAACCAAAGTCTTGGTGTTCACACCACCTTATGTCCTGTATCCAAAAAAAAAAAAAGATTTTGTTACAATAAAATATCTTTATCTTGTCTTTCAGGGCCCACCATAATCTGACTCCAACTCATCTTTCTGTTCTTATTTTACACTTCTCCCCTTTATGTACTTTATAGCAGACTCTAGCTAAACAGAACTTAGCTCCCAATCTACCCCATACTGTCTTCATCAACCTCAGTAGATTTGCATAGACAGGAACAGACTCCCACCACATTTCTGCATTGTAAAAATCCTTTTCTTTCTAAAAGATTAAGTTCAGGTTGCAGTCCTTCAATGAAACCTTCTATAGTCCCCCTAAACTAGGAAGTTTCTTCCCCCCAGTTTCACATTCATGTGTGTGTGTGTGTGCGTGTGTGTATCTACTTGGTTGTTAGGGCATTACAAAGACTATGGTATTTTTTCATGTTTGTATTCCTTGTACCAACACAGTATATCATACATAATGTATATTTCAGAAATGTCCATTACATATTCAAATATAATTTTTTGTAAAGCTATCCAGTAGTCCTTGTTAGTCATTACTTTAACCAATATTCAATTTTGATCAAAATAGAAGCTTTGGGGTTCCAGTGTAGCCACTTCCTGATTTGTGATTTTATAAAGTATGCTATGCCGACTTCTTTATAGTCCTGATTCTTTTGAATTAGAGCTTTAAGTGCATGATAGCCAAGAAGTGCCACACAGCAAGAATCTCAGTTGAAAATCTACTTCACTCATATTGGGCACTTGGGGCAATCATTAGTTCTTAAAATGTCAGAAACCTTATCAGAGATTCTATAATTTGAAAGAAAAAAAAAAGAGCCATAAATTTAGAAACAAGGTGTGGAGAGAGAGGAGGAGCACAGAAGTTTCTAGAAGCTGCTTTAAAAATAAACAAACAAAACTTCCAGAATGTACTTAAAGAGTATCCTCAGGGACACCGTTTGTCCTCCGTGGATTTTAGGTTAATGTTTTCCGATTTGGATCCCCCTATTGAAAACCCTTTTTCCTGCTTAGCCATTTTTGAAAAGATAGCAACAATAATAATAGCAGTCATTCATATAGCACTTTAAGGTTTCCAAAGGGCTTTACAAATGTTATTTTATTCTCACAGCCACTGTGACATAAGTTATTATTATCTAACTATAGATCTTCTAATACCCAATAGCAAATAATGTAGCCGAACAAGCTGCTCTAATCTCACATCTCCAATGGCCTTTCAGATGTCTCAGACTCATGTGTACTAGACGTCTTAAATTCATTATGTTCAAAATAAAAGTCATCATCTCCCCCGCCACGATCTACTACCCCATCCAAAACACACACACAAATACACACACGCATGCACATACACACACGCGCACACACATACACATACACACGCACACACATACACATACACACACATATTTCCTGTCACCATCGAGGATGACATCATCCTCCTCGTCCCCTCAGGCTCACAAACTAGGAGTCATCGTGGATTCTTCAATCTCTCACTCCCCACATCCAATCTATTGCCAAGGCCTGTTGATTTCACCTTTGCGGCATCTCTCAGATATGTCCCCTTCTCTGCTCTGACACTACCACATCTCTGGTAGAGGCCCCTCATCACCTCAAGCCTGGACTATTGTAATAGCCAGGATCTGCCTTCAATCCAGTCCATCCTCCATTCAACCACTGAAGTGATTTTCCTAAAACACAGGTCTGATTGTATCAAGGCCCTAATAAATAAACTCCATTGGCTTCCTGTCACCTCCAGGATAAAATACAAAATGTTCTGTTTGGCATTTAAAGCCCTTTATAACCTAACACTCTCCTCCATTTCCAGTCTTTTTACATATTTCTCCAAGACACATATTCTTTGATTCAGTGACCCTGGCCTCCTGGTTATTCCATGAATAAATCACTCCATCTTTTGATTTCTGGCATTCTCTCTGGCCATCCCTCATGCCTAGAATGTTCTCCCTCCCCTGCTCTGACTGTTGACCTCCCTGGCTTCCTTTAAGTAGTGACCAAACCCCACCTTGTATAGGAAGCTTTTCTAACCCCTCTTAAGTCCAGTATCTTCCCTCTGTTAATCAGTTTTTTAAAAAAAATTATGCTGTATATAGCTTGTTTTATGTATAATTGTTTGCATGTTGTCTCCCATCTAAACTCCTTGAGAGCAGAAACTGTCTTTAACCTATTTTTTTTTTAATCTCCAATACTTAGAGCAGTGCCTGGCACATATTAGATACTTAATAAATGTTTATTGATTGATTTATTACTCTTCAGAATATGTGCCCTTTAAATGATTGGAAAAATGCTTAGCATGTCAGTACATTCCATCTGTGGGCACATGCCCAAGTATCATAGTCAGAGTTGGGGGGACATAATACATTGTGTTTATAATAATTAAAACATCGGACTAGAACTGAAACCATTATATCCCTAGTATAAGGATTCTTCCATGAGAAAACTCCCATCTACAAAGGCAGATTGGCGTTTTCTCTGAAGATTAGAGTCCAAGACTTTCCTGGGACCCTGAAAGGTTAAGAGACTTACCTAGGATTACACAAGCCACCAGTGTGTATCAGAATTGGGACTTGATCCCATCTCATCCTGACTCTGAGACCATCTCTCTCTCTAATCTTCCATTTCTGCCTCTCAAAACATAAAGTGATCTCAATTAAATACAAGATTGACATATAATCTCAGTTTTTCACAAGAAAAAGAACTTCATCCCTTTGCTACACACAGGTCAAAGGGATTTCCATCACCATTTTCTCAGGTTAAGGAAGTTTAGTGGCTGTGTGTGCCTGGGTGCTGAAACCTGCGCCCTCAAGGATCACTAAGTAGAGGGTGCTCACACAGTGTGGCACATGCAAAGGGGCTCTCCTTTTTCTGAAAGAGGCCATCATTCAACCTCTTGACTTGGATTTCACCAGAAGACGTTGAGACATGTCAAATTCTCTGGTAGCTATTTGCCAAGGCCACAAGGGCAGAGATGTTCTGTCACTCCTGGCCCACATAGGCACAGTAAACCCAATTCTTTGGCTGCTGTCTGGGAAGAGAACTTGACAGGACTTGTTTTGACTTGCGCTCTAAAAATAGGATTGATTTCCTTCACTCTCCAGGTTTGTTTTGATCTTTCTAATATGGCCTTTTTGTTTTGTTTTGTTATGAGAATGGGGTTATAGCTCAAAAAGCAGATTCCCAGAAGTAAAACAACTTTAAATCAGAGAGAGTCTGCCAGTCGGGACGTGATGATCATTGAAGCCATATTAAAACTCCATGCCAAAACTTCAGTCTTTAGAAATTATTTTTTTAAATAGCTCATCAAGTGGCTTTTCAGTGTGTCATTTATAAAAATTTTAAAGCATGCTGAATTTTTTATTAGTACATGTGAATCCAGCTATGTATATTAAATTTAGGAATTCAATTGATGTGGTAACATGTTAAGTCAACACAATATACTTATATCATTAAGCTCATAAAGAACAGTCTCTGAATAACTCTAATGAATAAGCCTGATTCTGTAATCACAGAATCACACTTTTACCTTGATGAATTTTAACCAGCAACCCTCAGAATGCTCTGTAACATTAAAAATATATACTACATTTAAAATTATGACTATTTAATTCAAGTATTTACTTTAGAACCTATGATAGTAAAAGTGTTTTTGTTGTTATTTTTGTTTTTAAGAGGCTACTAGAGAGATTTGTTTGTTAGAAATACCAATAAGGGGGGCAGCTAGGTGGTGCAGTGGATAGAGCTCCGGCCTTGGAGTCAGGAGGACCTGAGTTCAAATGTGACCTTAGATACTTGATACTTACTAGCTGTGTGACCCTGGGCAAGTCACTTAACCCCGATTGCCTCACCATAAAGGAAAAAGAAAAGAAAAGAAAAGAAATACCAATAACGTTCAACAAGATTGGTATGAGATGACATGGGTCTATGTCTGTACATGAACTAGCAATAGATTTTCATCCCAGTTTGAGTGACTATATTTCTTTGCTCTTCTACATCATTTTTCATTTTCATTTATCTTCATTAGTTTTCTTTGTCTCTGCCACTTTCAAACCTTCTTGACTTTTTTGAGGTGTCTGAAAAGTTTTTTTTTTTTATTAAAAATAAAATTCTTTTTCATCTGAAATGCAAAAGACCTCTTTCTCGTCATTGCCTGCTCAACTGGGGTCCCAATTTAAACATAATTTTGCTGGAAGGCAGGGGGGATAGATGTGATAATGTCTCATTATCTCTTCCCAGGTATGTGATCCTCTAATCACCAAGTCAATGAACAGTTTATTGAGTCCCTAATATGTGTATAGCACTGCACTGGGCACCATGGGGGCTGGGAAAATAGAAATTCCTAGAATCAGAAAATTTTTGAGTTAAAATGGATTTTCGAAAAATGATGGGAGAAAAACAAAAACAACAAATCTTGGATTTAGAGTTAGAAAATCTGTCTTCAAATTCAAATTTTGTTACTCATCTTCTTTATGAATTGGGGCAAAATCACTTAATCTCTCTGGGCTTCAAGGTTCTCAGCTGCAAAAAGAGGCAGTTAGATTAAAAAACTCTAGCTCTGAATCATATAATATAGTCCAGTCCTTACCTGAACAGGAATCCTCTCTACATCATTAGATAATAATAATAATTCTTTTCATTTTCTTCACAACAAACTTGTGAAGTTGGTGGTATAAATGTTATTATCTTCATTTAGAAAGGGAGGCCCAGGTTTCAAGAGAATGTGATTTGTCCCTGATCACACAGCCAGTCACAATCTGAAGTGAAACTTGGTTCACTAGTTCCTAGTTCCAAGTCCAGAATTCCATGTGACAGGTGATCATCCATCTTTTACTCAGAAACCTCCAGTGAATGTCCGCCTTCTGTTAGCCTAGTAGGATTTGTTCTTGATGAGGCCATGCCTGCTCTTACATTTTCATCTGTTTACATACTTATTCTTCCTTATGTCTACTTTCAAACCTTCATGTTCCCCAAGCATCCCTTTTTAATGACACATTCTAGAATTTTGTTCAGGAAGTCAAGCTCTCTAGCTTATAGTTTTCCCACTCCACTTTCTTCCTATTTTTGAGAATTGTTACAAAGGAGTTAAAAGCAGAGGTTGCCTCCCAAAATATACTGGACAGTTGGGGTAGTAAAACTAATGTAGAACACACACCCAGATATCACTGTGCCTTGCACTCAACAGGCATTCAGTAAATACTTGTTGAATGAATGAATAAATAAATAAATCAACAACAAGCAGGTGTAATTAAATGTTAAATATTATGGCAGTAGTCCAAGAGCTGTTCATAGGAAGTTGGTTCAGCTCCCATGGAAGAGATGTAATCTAAGCTAGTCATAGATCGTAGGACTTAGAGCTGATTGAGACTTAGAGATCATTTAGTCACTTGACACATGGGTATATTTTGGATCACTTAGAAAAAAGGCATAGAAATGAATGAATATGATGTGTCTGTGAGACAGAGAAGCCAGGAACACTAAAGTAGAGGGACATTGAGGAATAGTGGGAAGTGAAAAATCTTGCAAGTGGATGGGGCCCAGTTAGGGATCCATTGGGTCATTTTGACCAGAGGAGTAATCTCCTGAAAGAAATATTTTAAGAACATGCTTATGGCAGTGGTGAGCAGGATGGATTAAAGAGAACCTATAGGCAAAAAGGCCAGCAAGTTATCCATTGAGGTAATGTAGATATGAGGTGTTAAGTACTACCTGGATTGCCATTTTTACAAAGTAATAGGTTTGTTACTTCTGATATCATGCTATCTATACAGACTGTCTCAAAAGTCTTGGTGCAGTTATAAGCTTTAATAGGTTAAAACTACACTAAGACTTTTGGGATACCCTATATTTAGTGACATAAATGCATAATTTGCCGTAAATGGCAAATGGATCATCTTCCTGTTAGTGTGAAGGAGCTATAGGAGAAGAGATGGAAGATAATATTTATATGCCTATCTCTGTATGTATTCACACGTATGCACATACATACATACTCATATAGATTTCAGAAGAGTAGAGAGAAAAGAGGGCCAAGGACAGACTCACATTAAAAATTTGGGAAGAAGGTAAAAGTTCCTTTAGGAAACCATTAAGGAAAAGGGGGGAAAAAAGCAAAAAAGATTTTCAAGTCTTTCCTGTTTCAAGAATTTGTATGGTAAACTCAGAAGGGAAAGAGAATGATCTTAAATACACACACACACACACACACACAGACACACACACACACACACACACACCCCTAATATATAGGCTTCATATATCAGGATTAATCATTTAAAATTGAATTAATGAACAAACAAATTGGCCTGAAGTATAATATGGATAGCCGAAATTCTGGAGATCACAGAATATACAGTATAACTTCTGATAGATATGCTAGCAGACTGCTTTAGCTTTCTTTCAATGTGTAAGGCATAGTATGTTATATGAAATTAGGTCCATTAATTTATAAATATTTATACTTGGAAGTCTGGACAAATAAAATCTCCCAATAAGGAGGTACTTGGTAAACAAGTTTGTCCTCTACCACTTTTTCCCCTTGGATAATTGTAACATTGATTTTATGATAATGTAACATGCAAAATGAATTTTATTGGGTAATTACTTAATCATTAGAACCATTAAATAACCCCAAAATGTATCCCTATAACTTCTATAATTATTGCTGATATTTCTACCTAAAATTAAAAGCCTTGCTTTTAGAATCATACTTAATTTAATGTAATATTTTTATAGATCTTAGGATCATAGCTCTAGATTTGGAAAGGTTCTCCAAGGCCCTCTAATCTAACCCCTTCATTTTACAGGTGGAGAAACTGAGGTCCAGGAAGGACCTCAGTCACACAGGTAGTAAGATCACCGGTGGGATTTTAGTCTAGATCCTCTAATTATATAGCAAGTTTCCCCCCTGCCATTGGACCCCTTTGCCTCCTTTCTAAATGACATTAACCCTTAATACCAAACATTTCAATAGCTAATTGATTTAGAAGCCCAAATGAGAGTTATTTCCAAGTTTGAAAAGCATTCCCACACTGGGAAGCTTGCTTCTAATTCACCCTGTCAGGTAACAGCACCTGTGAAATACCTATATTATATTATATATATTTACACATTATAGATATCTATTATGTTATGTTATAACCTATATATTATACATAGTAGTACTTCAAATTTAGTGACCTTATTACCAATGGAAGGTAAAAAAAAAAAAACAATCACCATTGGTTGGAAAATGCCAAGTATTTGTTGCTGAAGTATATGTTCCATGATGTGGCTCCTATTTAGATGCTGTCTTTCCCCCACCTCACCCAGCACCACCTGCCATTTGTGATGGCCATGTGTTTCTTTTGACTTCAGCATTGTACTATTTAGTTAACTGATAGGAAGTTCACTATGATTCTGCAGTGTTTTAGGGAGAGAAAGCACACTGGGCCCAAGTTATCAATGAAGACACTATTTATTGGTTGATTAACAGTCAGGTTCTTTTCCCTTCCCAGGAGTTCATAAGTTTTATTGTTGAGCCAGATACAAACCTGGACCTCCTATGCTGGCATTCTGTTATGATTGATTATACCAGACTCAATAAACATTGACCCAACACCACTGATAAAAGTGAAAATGGTGGACTTCTACCCATACATGTGACTTTTATTAAACTGAGTACCTTTTGCCTAGAGATTGAATAGTTCAACAAACATTTATGAAGTGCTTGCTGCAAGTGAGGTACTGTGAGGAGATACAAAGGCAAAATCAGACAGTCTCTGCTCACAGAGAGCTCATATTCTTCTGGAGGGATGTAACATTTATGCAGATAAGTAAAAATAGGCATCTAAGGAAGGAGTGAGCATCAATTGCTTAGGGGAAAGGTAAGGTCTAGAAAGGATTAATTTCCATTGAACTTTGAAGGAAAATAAGAACTCTGAGAGGTGTAGTTGAAAATGGGGGTGAGGAGGGTTACTAGGACAGATGCATGCATTTAGGAAAAACAATGTTAAATTCAGAGAAGAGCTACTAATCTACAAACATGACTAGACTTCTATCCTTAAAAAAAAAAGCCTTCCTCCCTTAATTGTTATCCCCTCAAGCTATTATTCTATGTATCTGCTCTCTTTCTTAGCATACCTGCTACCAAGAAAGAAAAATAAAAACCCTCCTGCACTCATTGCCTCTTTAAGTGCCATTCTTCAGCATCTTGCAGTCTAATTTCTGACCCTGCCACTCTAGTTTAACTGCCCTCTCAAAGTTTAACAGTGATCTCTCAAATCCAATGGCCTCCTCGTATTCCTCATGTTTTTGGACCTCTCTGCAATATTTGATGGATATTGACCACCTTCTGCTCCTGGATACCCTCTCCTTATTTTTCGTGGCACTACTCTTTCCTGTTTCTTCCTTCTGGTATCTTATCATTCTCGGTTTCTTGCCAGACCATCTTCACTTCTCATTGGTATTCCCCAAGGCTGTGTCCCAGGCTTCTTTTCTCTTCTCTCTTTCTTAAGGATCTCCTCTTATCCCTAAGACTCACTTATCTCTATGTAGATGATTCAGTTTTACATATCAAGTCCTTCTCTTTCTTCTGATCTCTAGTACTGCATTATCACCAACTACCTGCTGAACATCACTAGATGTTCCATAGACATCTCAAGCTCACCATGTCCAAAACTCAACCCTCTTCCTAACTTTTCTGTTTATGTCAAGACACAACCATCTTCCCAGTTACTCAGAGTTCATAACTTTGGAGTCATAATTAACTCTTTCCCCTCCCTTGCTTTCTGCATTCAATCAGTTGCCAAATCTTGTCAATTCTTTTTCTATAAATCTTGCATCTGCTCCCCTTCTCTCCACTCACAAGGTCACCATTGTAATTCAGGTCCTTGTCACATTACCTGGACTACTATAGTAACCTCCTTATTGGGCTCTCCACCTCCAGTCTCTCCCCTCTTCATTCCATTCTCCACAAAGTTGCCAAATTGATATTCCAGGAACCCTGGTCTGACCGTATCACCCCCATGCTCAAGAAATTCTAGTGGCTACCTATTGCATCTAACATCATACAGTCCCCTCTTTAGGATTTTAAACACTTTGCAATCTGACCAGATTTATTCCCTGTTTCTCTGGCCTCCTGCATGCTAGCTTCCAGATAAAATTACTTACTTGTTCTCTACTATACACAATGACCCCTTCCCAGCCCACACGTTTACCCAAGCTATCCCCTATGTATAAATGCTCTTTCACTTCACTTCTACCTCTTGTAATCTCCTTTCATTGAAGTCCTAGTGCTGCCTCCTTCCTGGATGAACCTTTTCACAATTCCCTGCATTGTTGGAGATTTTCCTCACTTAAAATTGTCTTGCATTTACCTCGTATATATTTTATGTCTACTTACTAAGCTACATGTTTACCCACAGCAGAATGTAAGCTTCTTGAGGCAAGGGATTATTTGTGCCTTTTTTTGTCTTTGTAGCCCCAGTTCCTGGCATAGAGCCTGACATATATTAAGCCCATAATAAATACTTTTTGGAATTTCCAGTTAAGATAGTAATGGGAAGGATCATAGAGAAGCCCAGCTCTCCTATATAAACTCCAACAAATTTCTGAATACTATCCTAGAAAGGCCACTGATAAAGAAAAATGAAAAGATTCTTTAAGTGAGCTCCTCTATCCAATCCAGAACTGAATGAAAAAGATATCAAGAAACCAATGGAGGTGGGCAGGAGGCTTTCACCAGGTAAGCCATTGTGACCACAGATAAATGTGGAAGACAGTACAGCGAGGGAGAAAAGCCACTCCAGGGAAACCAACACAAGTTCCCACAAATGGTATCGGAACCACTCTGAGCCATGTGGTCACTTCCCAATGCAAATTATTAGTGACTTGAAGCTCCCATTCTGCTTTTTCAGAACAGAAGCAGAGACAGAGGTAGCCTTCCTAGATGACTCGGAAGAGAGACCAATAATGAAGGATCTGTCCATGCTTTTCTGAGAGCTTTGCAGAAGACAGAGACGATCCAGTGCATAGGCTCTAGTACAAAGTAGGCTATGAAGGAGGCCAAAGCCCAGTATCCCAATGGGACTTATCAAGACCATAGCAGAGGATAGAACTCCCAAATGGAATCATGTCAGGAGGAAAAAGTACAGCCAAGGTCAGAACCTCAGTGGCCAGTAAAGAGAGAGAAAGAAGCAAGCCAAGGATTGAGTCATCAAGCCTGATACCAGTCACCCCATCTAAATTAGCAAGGGCAGTAGGATAAATACTGCAGAAGGGACAAAACCAGGAGTAGGGAACCTGCAACCTCGAGGCCACATATGGCCTTCTAGGTCCTCAGGTGCAGCCTTTTGACTGAGTCCAAGTTTTACAGAATAAATCCTTTTATTAAGGGGATTTGTTCTGTGAAGTTTGAATTCAGTCAAAGGGCCACACGTGAGTACCTAGAGGGCCACATGTAACCTCAGGGTCACAGGTTCCCCATCCCTGGACAAGGCCAAACAAAGCCTACCCAACACATCTAAAATTCCAGAGGGCTTTGATCCAAGCACAAATTAGCAAACCAAGAAACAGAGCTGAAAATATGAGTAAATGGGGGAAAAAATGAAGAAATACCATGGATTAAGAGAAGTTCAAGACTTATATTCAGAAGAAAATAACTCCACAAAAACAAAAAGCAGGGCCTCAGAGGAAAAAGGAAAAAAAAAAAGCTTGCATACAAGGACCACACAAATAGCTAGAAAAAAATTAAAAAGAAAAATAAGAAATTAGAAATGATAAGTTCAGGAAGAAAAAATTGAAAGGAGACTAAACGACATAGAAAAATAGGTAGAAAGTCTTGCCCACGTAGTGTACTTCCTAAAAAAAAAAAAAGGAACAAGCAGACTCAATGACTATTAGATAAGAAATATTAAAACAGAGTCAAAAGATTGAAAAAAAAAACAAGAAAATGTTAGGAATCTGTAATCAAAAGCAACTAAATACAGATTGAGATCATTTAAGAGTCATTGTACTCCCTGAAAACCATGACAAAACAAAAAAACCTAAATAGCTTATTTCAAGGAATCATAAAAGGAAACTGCCTGCATCTATTAAAGTCAAAAGGCAAAGTGAACATGGAATGATTCTATCAGTTATCTCCTTAAAGAAACTACAAGCCCAAATCACCCAAGAACATTATAGTCAAAGTCGAGAGCATCTAAATTGAAGGAAAAAATACTATAAACAATCAGAAAGAGATCAAGTATGGAGCAAATATAGTCATAATCAAAGAATCACACATTAACTCATAAAAGAGAGAAAATCTTGTAATGCAGTATTTCACGCAGCAAAACATAAAGACTTACAGCCAACAATAACTTCCAGTGAAAAGGCCAGTTTCAACAAAACTATTATAGTTGGGAACCCCCAATATACCCCTTTTCAGACTTAGACATATCTAACAAAAAGATAAACATAAAGAAAAATCAAGGGCATGAATAGAATTTTAGATAAGTTACATATGTTAGATCTCTGGCAATTACTTAATGGAAATAGAAAATTAAACACACACACACATCCGCAATGCATGACACCTTTACAAATATTGAGCAAGGCCTTGGATGTGAAAACCTCAAAAACTTCCAAAAAGCATACCTATTAAAAACAACTTTTACTAGCAAGTAAGGCAATAAAACTTAAAATCAATAAAGTACCTTTGAATAAAGGATTCAAATTTAAAAGGGTATTAGATTTTTTAGTGGTAAACAATAAATCATAGACATAATAAAAAAAGAAAGAACTCACTAAAAATATTGGGAAAATTCCTAAAATCTAAAATAAATGAAAAAACAGAAGTTCTCAAAATAAGGGAGAAAATTGAAGAAAAAAAAGAATTAAAAAAGTAGGAGCTGGGTTCTTTTAATAACTAATAAAATGCATTAACTGTTAGCTATTATAATTTTAAGGCAGAGTTGGTAAAATCAAATTTCCACCACCAAAAATGAAAATTAACAACAAATGAAAAAGAGTTAAAGGAAATTATTAGAAACTATTTGACCTAATTATATACCTATAAAAATGTTATACTAAATAAAATGGATAAGTATTTTTAAAAATATAACCAGATTAAAAGAAATAGAAGTTGATTAACCCAGTCTCAGAAAAATAAATTCAATAAGATGTAAAGACCCCCCCCCAAAAAAATACCCCAGACCAAATGGATTTTAAAGTGAATTCAACCAAACATTCAAAGAATAATTAGTTCCAATATTATATAAATTATTTGCAAAAATAGGGGAAAGGGATTTTACCAAACTTCTTAAATGAGAGCTTTATGGTGCTAATGCCCAAACTTAAGAACAAAAAACAAAACGAAACTGTAAACAAATATCTCTAATGAATAGGGAAACTACATTGTGCTTAAAAAATCATATACAATAAAAAATACCCATAGTATATATGTATATTTGTGTACACATTTATACCCATAATATATATGCACTGAATAACCTAATACCAAAGAACATCAGTACAAAAGTATTAAATAAAATATTAGCAAATAGGTTATAACAGCATGTTTTTTTAAAAAAAAAATATACATTGTGACCAGGCTGGATTTATTCCAGTACTACATGACTGGTTCAATATTAGGAACACTATCAACAATATAGACTATATTAATAACAAAAATAGCCATTCGATAAATACATGGAAAATACTCCTTTATGTTATGGACATTAAAAAAGACTAGGAATAAAAAAAATTATAATATTAACTATAATAATAATGGCACTCTAAGATATGCAAAGTTCTTTACAAATATAATAATAATAATAGCTAGAATTTATATAGTACTTTAAGGTTTGCAAAGCCCTTTACATATATTTTATTTGATCCTTACAACAAACCTGGGAGGTAGGTGCTATTATTTTCCCCAATTTACAGATGAGGAAATTGAGGTAGACACAATTTAAGTAACTTGCCCAAGGTCAAGAAACTAGTTAAAGTGTCTGAGACCAGAAAAGAACACAGGTTATCCTGACTCATTTTCAGTGCCAACTAATTGCCTCTTGGTAGCTTACACCCTGAGATAGTATGATAAATATTTTCCATCTAAAACCAAGAGCTAATATTATCTCTAATATTAAAACTGTGGAGGACTTTCCAGTGAGGTCTGGGGGAAAACATTGATGGCTATTGTCACCACTATCATATGATACTGTTTTTCTAAAGCTAGATATGGCAATAATACAAAAAATAGAAATGGAGGGAATCACCATAGGGCAGGTATAAAATTATCCATTTTTTTATATGAGGGGTTTACTTGGAGTAGCCTAGAGAGTCAACTAAAATTGTTTTGAAACAATAACTTATATCAACAAAATATAAAATAAACTCACAAAAGTTATCAGCCTTCTTATATTACCAACACAATCCAGCAGGAAAAACAGATTTCATCTAAAGTAACTATAGAATTTATAATGTTTCTGAGAGTCCTGCTACCAAGACACCTAAGAATTTTATTTCTACTACTACAAAACTTTTTACACAAATAAAGACAGCCCTAAATAATGTAAGATAAATTAACTCTTCATGCAACTGCCATGCCAGTATAATAAAAATATACTGCATAAATTAATTTAAAGATTAAGTGCCATGCCAGTTAGACTACTAGTGGCTTACTTTCCAGAACTAGGAAGAAGTTTCTAGTCCTAGAAACAAAATTCCTATTCAAAAAAAAAAAAAAATCAAGAACCTAAAAGGAAATAATGGGGAAAAGTGGAAAGCAAATGGGTTTATAACAGTATCAGATCACAAACTAGACTACAAAACAGTAATGATAAAAACTATTTAGTGCTCATTTTAAAATAGAAAAATTGATCAGATTAGGTACACAAGACCCAGAAGCAATTAAAGATAATAACATAGTGTTTGATAAACCCAAGAATGTCAACTACTGGTATAAGAACTCACATTTGGTGAATAGCAAAGGGAAAGCTGGGAAGCATCCTGGAATAAATTTTGTTTAGACAATGACTTCTTAATATGGCCTCCATAGACCCCAAAGCATCTATGGACAGATCTCGGTGGGTCTGTGAACTTAGATGAAAGGGGGAAAAACACACATCTTTATTTTTACTAATTTTAGGTTAAATTTAGCATTTCTTCAATTAAATAAGTAAACATTATTCTGAAGAAGGAATTCATATGCTTCACCAGACTGCCAAAGGATTTCCATGACACAATAAAGGTTAAGAACACCTGATTTAGACCAGCATCTCACATCATATATCTAAATAAAATCCATGCTAGATGCTAGACCTAGATATAAAAGGTGACATCATAAACAAATTAGAGGAGAGAAGAAAATAACATTTCACAACTATGACTAGGGAAAGAATTCTTAATCAAATAGGGATAAAGGATGGAATAAGGGACCACAGGAGATAAAATGGACAGTTTTTTATTGTATAAAATTTAATTATTTCTTCTTGTACAAACATGCCATTCAGTTAGAATTTGAGAAGGGAAATAGTTAACAGGGAAAACTCTTTGTAGCAATTTTTTCTGTTTGAACATGGGATGGATAAGGATTAGCCCTGTGATGTCATTATTATAAGGAATTCTTTCTATCAATTAAGGTTGGTATAGTATTAGAAAATCGCCTAGAGCATGGAAAGGTTAAGGGACTTGCCCCATGTGTCAGAAGTCAGACTTTAACCCATATTTTCTTTACTTTGTGGCCAACTCTCTATCCACTATCCCACTTACTCTACCTTTCAATTTCCAGAAATCTGTTGTTTGAAAAATATAGGGGGAAATTGATACAAATCTATAATAAGAGCTATTCCCAGTAGAATAAGTGGTCAAAGCATATGAACCAGCAGTTCTTAGAAGCAAGCTATCAACAACAATATGAAAAAGTGTTCCATATCACTAATAGTAGAAATGCAAAATTATAAAAGCTCTGAAGTTCTGCCTTACACCTGTAAGATTGGCTGTGGAAAGAAGGGCATGCTATTACAATGTTGGTAGAGCTGTGAAGTGGTTCATGAATGAAGTAATCATCCTAGAAAACAATTTTAACAATACACAAAAGGTCGCTAAATTGTGTGTACCCTTTGACCCATTACTTTGATACCTCAAAAGATGATAGAGAGAACAAAGCCATGTGTACAAAGGTATTTATAACATCACTTTTTGTTATGGCAAAGAACTAGTAACAAAGTGGTTACCCATCAGTTAGGGAATGGTTGAACAAATTATAGTAGCTTAGCACATAGTAGGTGATTAATAAATGTTTATTATTGATATGTGAATATAGTGGAATATTATTGTACTATAAGTAATTATGAAAACAATAGATTCAAAGAAACCTAGTACAATTTGTACGAACTGATGCAGAGTGAGGTGAACAGAACCAGGAGAAGCATTTGTACAAAAACTGCAACATCAGAAGGGAAAACAAATAAATGAACAACCATGATTTCAGACCAAATACCATTGCAGAAGCCTGATGATAAGCCATGCTTCCTACCTCTTAGCATACAAGTGAAGGAATAGAAGTGCAGAGTGAGACAAATTTTCAGACCCAGCCAATGTGTGAATTTATTTTTATGACTAATTTGTTATGAAGAAGGACTTTTTGCTTTGGAAGAGTACTTAAATTGGAGTGATAATGATTTAAAAGGAAGGAAAAAAAGCATTAGTGAATAAAGCATGTGGAAGGGAATAATGGGAAATACCACTAGAAATGATAGATTGCAACCAGCATATGGTGGTAATTAAATGTCAGCCTAAAGAGTTTGAATTTTATTGTAAAGGCAGTAGGGAGCCACTGAAGGTTTGTAAGAAAAGTAGACTATTTGTCTTTGCTGATGTTACTTTACATTGTCTTAGAGAAGATGTTTTGGAGTTTTTTTAATGTCTTCAGCCTGAGGTTTCTTATTAGCTGTTGATGTCACATTTCAAGCAATTAGATTCCTTAAGATTTGCATTCCACAGAAGGGAGAGAGGGCCATATCAAGTGTTGGGCAGAAATTGAGGGTGAAGATTGTTGTGCAGGTTCTCAGAAGGTCTTGTAAAGCCTTTATATACCTAAGAGTTTGAAACTAGGAAAGTGGGTGTGCTACACCTTCTGTAAGAGTAAGTGGAAAGTATAGTATAATAAGTATAAGTAAGTATAGTGGAAAGAATGTTGTGCTTAGGGACAGAAGACCTGGACATTAAGCAAGTTAGTTAACCTCTCAGAATATTTTCTCATTTGTAAAATGGAGATATTACTAATATAATAAGATAACAATATTCCTTTATGAGGTAATTAAGAGGGAAAAAAACTTTAAACGTGGTACCTATTAATATAGTATATGTAATTGAGAGGCAACATGTTGTACTGGGTGAAGGACTGACTTTAGTGTCAGGAGATCTGTGTTCAAATCCTTTCTTTTTCTTTTTTTTTTTTAAAGATAACATTTATATAGTACTTTGTGGTTTGCAAAGTGCTTTACATATTTTAATTCATTTGATCCTTACAGCAACCCCCAAATTCCATCTTCATTACTTTAGGTCCTGTGCTCAAGCGGTGTCAAACTCAAAATAGAAAAAGGGGGCCACTAAATCTTACATAAGGATCCTTTGCAGGCATATTAACTTAGAAAACCACACATGAACATTACTTAGGATCTATTGTACTTTTATTTATTTTGTTAAATATCTCCCAATTACATTTAATCTAGTGTTCCACTGACTCAGAAGCTTTGCAGACAGCATCTGCTGGGCTGCATGTTTGATACCTTTGCTATGCTCTTTATAATGCTCTTCTAGTTCTGACATATCTTACCTCTTACACATATTAGTTCTGTGGCTGTTGGCCTAAGACTGTAAGTGACAGAGGAATTACCAAAATGCTTTAGTAGAGGAAGATTCCACAGTGGGGGTGAAATTGGAGATGAAATCACAAGTCCAGACGAAAATGCATCTTTTTTTTTTCTTTTTACCAAACCTCTATTTTCATTGGTATCAGGAACACCTGTTGAAGTATTCTATCAACAAAAATTAGCATGTGCTCTGCAACTTGACATTTTAGGAATTCTGAGGACATTTAGAAAATTTGGATAGGGCAGTGTATAAACAGTAAGTGTCAGAAGCAGGATTTGAATACATATCTTTCTGTCTGGGACCAGCTTTCCAACCAGAAAGTCATGCTGTCTGTCTGTCTGTCTCTCATAAAACCTATTTGTTACATGTAATATATTTGTATATGTAATAACATATTTAGATGGATAAATGAGATATATTAGTTATTATCTTAACAGTCTCTGGTACATAATAGACCCATAATACATGCTTATTGATTGAACATCTTTGTTGTTTTTCCTACCATGATACGCTGCCAATGTGTCTTCTTCAGCTGGATCTGGAAGGAACAAGCTTCCTTGGAATATCACTTTGCCATAGTTGTTGGGAGCGTTAAACAACCCTAGTCTAGACTCCACAAAGTATTTCCACAATGAGGCTGAAAGCCTTTTCTCCCTGTCTTTAAGTCAGTCAGTTAATGATGAATTTTCAAGCAGCCTGGTAAATGAAACCCCTAATTTTTATTAGACTGATACTTGTCTTTAGGCTGTTACCATGCTTCATAGCTTCTGAGGACAATGAATACCACTGAGCTATGTTCTATATGAATATATCACCACTGAAAGTAGGATAAGGCCCCATTTAATTTTCAGAGAGCATTTCCATTTTAATAATTTCAATAACTTTAAATTAAATTATGGATTTATGTTAAATTTTATAAAAAGGAGTGCTTCCCACAACAATGAGGTAGCAAGAAAAGCATTAAAATGGCATTACTGAGTTTATGTATAGCACAGGAAATGAGCAGTAGGGTCACAATTACAGGTGTGAACTCTATTAAAATAGTAATTTTTTAATAACATAAAATGACCACAATATTACCATTCAGCTAATTAAAGTAGATGGAAAGTAGCATAGCCGTATCAATCGACAGGAAGTCTAGAGTCCTTCAAAACTTTCTGAATGAATTGTTTCCATATTGATTACCTGAAATTTAAGTTAAATTTGGGGGGCTTAAGTATGCATAGATTGCATATGGAACTCCCTTCAAGGTTGAACCCTTAAAGGTTGTGGAAATAGCAGACTGTACCAAAGGATAGTGCTAGTGACCACTTATTAAACTTTTTGGTTGGAGAGGTGAATAGATCCAATTCTGTCTTGCATTGTTTCCTTAGTTTGAAGAACAGAGCATTTTGCTAAATCCTGGTGATAATAACTGCTCTTCATGTGACTATAAAATTTGCGAAGTACTTCATATAGATAACCTCATGTGAGCCTCACAACCACTCTGGGAGATAGATATTATAGGTACTATTATACTCATTTTACAGATGAGGAAACAGAGGATCATAGAGGTTAAATCACTTGCCAATGGTTCACTCATTCATTTAATTAAGATTTATTAAGCACCATGCTATGGGAAAGGTATCATGCTAGGTGCCAAGGATACCCAGACAAAACTGTGGTATGTGATTCTGTGGGGCGGGAAGCATTATAATATTTACACAGGTAAGTTACTACAAAGTATTTTCTTTGCAATGGGGCGAGAACGCCAATAACTGAGGGAATGGGAATATGGAAGAGATCCCATTGAGGAGGTGGCATCTGAGCAGTGCCTCAAAGGAACCAGGGATTCTAAGGGATAGAGGGGAGTTAGGAATGGGCCTAGCAAAGGCACACAGAGGGGGAGAATGGAATGTTGTGTATCTCATACAAATTAGTAAAATCAGACAAAAGCTTCTAACACAGATGTTTCTGACAATTCCAGGCTGTGGAAAGGAGGAGACAGTGGGCACTGCACCCCCCTCCTCCCTTTAGCAATCCACCAGTAAAATGTAAGCTCATTAAGGGCAGGAAATGTTTGCCTTTTTACATACAGTAACTACTACAGTATCTCACACTTGGTGCGATATTATGCTTAGTAAATATTTGTTGAGAGTCAAATTGAATGGAATCAGTTCAGGCCATAAAGAACATTATATTAGAGTAAAATTTATATACAGGCAAAGTAGGGTTCCATGTACAAGGCATGATTGGAGGTGTAAGTGCTATAAGGCCCTATCATCCCTGGATTATCAACCTTATTGGCTTGCAGTAGGAGACTACCATCCCTGAAAATGCCCCTCGGTTAGACAAAGAAAGGTCTACTGTCTCTCCAAGTCCACTGTTGAGATGCACCTATGGGACATGGTTCTTTCTTTCCTGGTAAGAGAAGAAGACAGTCTCTATGCTCCTATTAGCATATCAGCTTAGGTTAATTTAGCAAATCAATTCCAACCTTGGAAGGTACAGACAAGTCAGGTTATTAAGGGATCAAACCTAAGCCAGGAAAATTTAAGTTAGGCAGGTGTGTTGGGAGCACCAATATAGTATAGAAGTTGTATCCTCTCCTAGCTGCATGGTTTCTTTGTCCATTTCTGATATTTTATTCAACCTACACATCTAAATGTTGTGATTGGGATGTTGTGCCGAGCTGGTTTTTTCGTCTTCCTCCCTCTTCTAGTCTTTGATGTAATTGATTGATCTCTAGGTGGGGAAAGGAAGAAAGATACATGGTGAAATATAGGTGATTTAGAAAGAATATGTCAGTAACATTTATTTTTTATAAATAAACATTTTCCTTTTTTAAAAAGAGTGATGTTTTCGTGAAGTCACACTATTGTCGTAACATATGCCTGACTTTATGCAATAGGTGTATTTATCGAATGTCTGTAATAGGTTCATAGAACCACAGATCCAGAACTGGAAAGAGGTCTTAGAGGCCATGTTGTTCCACCCCCTTGTTTTACAGATAAGGAAAGTGAGGCCCAGGGCAGGTTAGTGACTTGTCACAACGAGGTGGGATTTGAATCCAGGTGATCTGACTCCAGAGCGAGTGCTGCTTCCACTGTACCAAACTATTAATCATATTATGTTTTCAGTGTCCTTAGGAAATCAGCTGTTAAAAGGAAATCATTATTTCAACTATTAAGTAGAAAATGTATCTTATAAGTGAATAATCATCCCCTAATTTATTGGTTTGATCTAATCGGATTTGTGTATAGTGGATTTTCATCAAGCTATCCCTATGTTAAATCTAGATAGAGCTATGGGCATTAACCCAGCAGCCTTTTGCTGTATTCTTTTATTATGTACATAATCTGATAACTGCTAGTCTTCTGACCAGGAAGGTGCCCCAATACTTGGCTACATGAGCTTTATTTTGATCTTCCCATAATCCTTTCTTTTATCCTTCAGACTTTATTGGGTCCTTCCTGTTAAGAGACCCTACTTTGCAAACTAATTATGACAAATATTGACACAGCATCTGTTTCCAAGTTTAAATTACCTTCTAGTCTATAGGAATTCATCTGGAAGGCATAATTGTGATAAAAAAATTTTTCCGCACATTAATGCAACTTGTGGGAAGCTTAAAAAAAATTGTAGCCAAGCTGTTGGGCACTATGGCTCAGTATCTGCTCATGTAACGGTGCTTACATAAATGTGTATGTCTGAGTGTGATTAGATGCATGTGAATGAATTAGAAAGATGGTGAGAGTCAGTTCTATCTACATTTAATATTAATAATAACTAGAATTTATATAGCATTTTATGATTTCCAAAGTACTTTATAAATATTGCCTCATTTGATCTTCATGACAAAGTGAGGAGTGTCAACAGGAAATCACAACTTCATAAAACATCCGTTGAAAGCTGGGTTTATAACAAGAGAAATGAACAGGCATGTGGAACCCTATGCAAGTGCAAAGAGTTCACAATCCAAACAGAAGCTTACAGGACCTAGGTCTTTTGACCCTAAGTTCAGGACTGTTTCTACTTTTCTACCCTGACTCTTTTCAGAAAAGGAGAATTAATGCTTGGAGCCTGATAAAGGCAGCTGAGCTCCACTTATGCTGGGACCTGTGTTACTAGACAGATATTTTTATGCCATGAACCCATATTTGTCTTAGGTCATTTCTGGGTGTGTTGTAAAGTTAGTTATCTCATTTATCCAGACTCAGAAAATGTGGAAAAGATGCCTTTAATCAACTCCCCGCATTATTATAGAAAATCCTGACCTGACACAGGAGCTGGCCTGAGCTTGCACACCTACCTCCTTTTTGCAGCTTGGCAGAGCGTCAACATCTGGTGTTACCCATATCATCTTAGGGCAGTGTTCCAGATGCTTGGGTTATTAAAGTCGAAGCAGTACTTGTAACACTGAAACAAACATTCAAAACAAACAAACAGGGTTTGTAGCAGTAATTTTGGTTAGTCAGGATGTCTTTCTGTTGCTAATTGTGCAACTTGTAAACGATATGAAATATTAGCTTTATGGTATTGGACCTCTTGTCATCAATACTTCCTTTCCCACAGTTTACTTGATGCATTCCCAAGCATACACCGATCATTTAGGGTTGTAAAGGTGCTAATCAGCAGCAGATGGATTAGGGTTATTTTTTTTTAGGTCTTGTTTCCACAATAGCCAATATAAAAGAGAAGTGACAGCAGAGTGTTTTTTCACCAATGTCTTATATAATAAGGTTACAGTAGAACAGTTTTATTTTTGTACCTCCTCAATAGCTTTGAGTATTTCTTTTAGTATCATATTGTAGGTCTAGGGTGATATTCCTGCCCAAAACTGAACTTCCCTAATTCCATCAAAGGACACCACTGCCCTCTCAGTCACTCAGGTGATTCCAAGACTCCCCAATCTCACCTCACTTAAGTTGCTCTATCCCCTTGTTTCTACTCTCAGACTGCTAAATGCACCCTTCCACCAGACCTACAAACACAGTGCCCTGGAGGAATTTTGGAACTCCTAGGTGGAGCTGTGGATAGAGCTTTGGACCTGGAGTCAGGAAAACCTGCATTCAAATTTGCCTACAGATGTTTACTAGCTGTGTGATCCTTAGGAAGTCTTTAATGGCTGTCTGCCTCAGTTTCCTCCTCTGTCAAATGGAGATAATAATGGCACCTGGCTCCCAGGGTTGTTGTGAGGATGCAGTGACACAGTATTTGTAAAATGCTTTGCAAACTGTAAGGCTGTATATAGACATTAGGTGCTGTCATCATCATTAGCCAAGGGCCAACCTATCATGGCGGGTAAGGCCCCACTGCATCTAGCTGGCCTGATATGCTGTTTTAGTTAGGCCATTTTCTAATCTGCCCTTGACTCCCCCACACCCACCAGTCTCTTGATTTGGGAATTGTAATCAAATCAACATTACCTCTGTTACTGAAAAACACATCTCCCCTCGCCTCCCTGTTGTCACACTCTCCATCCTGTAACTTCTCACATCAAAATGCCCTTCCCTGGCTACCATTCTGCTAAATTTGTTGTCTCCTCTAATCAGACTGAAATCTCCTGGAGGGCAGAGACTATCATTCTTTTGTATTTGTATCTGCTGCAGTGCTTAACACAATCCCTGAACTTGCTTGTTGTTTAGTATTTTTCAGTTGTCTGACTCTCCATGACCCCATTTGGGGTTTTCTTGGCAGAGATGCTGGAATAGTTTGCCATTTCTTCTCCAGGTCATTTTATAGATGAAGAAACTGAGGCAAACAGGGTTAAGTGACTTGCCCAGGGTCACATAGCTAGTAGGTGTCTGAAACCAGATTTGAACTCAGGAAGAAGAATCTTCCTGACTCCAGGCCCAGTGCTCTACCCACTGTGCTACCTACCTATCCTTGCTTGACCACCTTCTTAGTTATGGCTCTCTAGCGTGACCTGTGACAACATCCTCCTTTTTGATATCCGTGCTTTGAGTTTCTCCTCACTCCAACCCACCCTCCAGGCAGCCACTCCAGAGTGTGCTACTTAATAAATGCTCATTGATTGATACATAGCATGTTAAAAGCTGGAGTGCAATTTAAATAAAGCCAAATCTAAGACATTCATTTTGCATATGAATTGACCTAAAGAGAGGTGACTTCAGAGGTCAAACAGGTGGTTAGTATCAGAATTGGGATTAGCACCTAGATGTCTCCATTCCCAATTGCATCATATATTGAGAGATGGACGGGTCCTCAGAGATCATCTGGTCTCTAACTCTGGTAAGAAAACCAAGGCCCAGAGATATATAAGTGACTTGTCTAAGGTCACCAAGTCATAAGTAGAAGAAATGTTTCTTGAATCCAGTTGCTGCAATGGAAATTCTGTGCTTTTTCCAATCCACTATATCACTTCTTATTAAAAGAGTAGGCAAATTAAAAATCTCTGGAAATATACTAGCAATAACTTCATATTCTGTTACCTGCTACATGATAGAAAAGAAATAGCCACATTTTCTGTAACATATTCTTTATAGATTCATAGGGTGAGTGGTACAAGGGACCTTAGCCATCAGGTAGCCTAAGCCCCCATTTTACAGATGAAATAACTGATGCCTAAAGAAGGTAAAGTAAGTGATTTGCCTGTGGTCTCACCAGTGATAAGTGGCCCAGCCAGGTCTAGCCCAATTCCTCTCCCTCCAAACAAGTCTTATACTCTTTGTTCTATGCCTTGTGTGGTCACAGCTGACGTGTTTTGGAGCTCCTCTCCCCTTAGAGATTTCTCATTGTTTTTTACGCTATATTTAATGAGGATGATGTGGGAATTGTCTGCTCTTGCAAAGCCTTTTTCCCCCTACAATTTATCTTCACTATAACCCCAACCAATGGATTTGTGCTCCCTGAACATGTTTCAAAATGTCTTTCCTCCACAGCAATACCTCAGGAACTTTTTCAGTGTGATGCTTCAATCTGCAACATCCCCATTACAGCTCGACAAAGTGGGCTTGACTCTGTCGAAGCACACCATCTGTGAGTTCTCCCCGTTCTTTAAAAAAGGCGTGTTTGACTACAGCAGCCATGGAACTGGCTAGAGCGGAGCCCGAGCCCAGCGCAAACGCAGTGCCTTCCTTTAGCAAGACTCCACCTGAAATACAAAGAAAATCTTCATGCGACGGTCTCAGCCAAACTCTTCACAGCTGAAAACAGATATGCAACACTTCTTTCCTTTAACTTTTAACGTTTTTCCTGTTTAGTGCCTGTGTTTGGGAATAGAATGTTGTACCATTTGTTTCTACAAATTGTTGTTTCAATGGCAAGGTGCAGTCACTATTCAACCCCAGGGGAATACGGCTCCTTCCTACTGCTCAGACAATTCATTTCCATATGGCAAAATTACTTCACTTTGGCTTTTGCTCTCCAAATCTAGCTTATCATTTTAGAGAACCTGGGTAATATCTGATTTCCTTCTTTGCTAAGATGTATCCTCATTTCCCCTTCCATTAGATCATATTAGCATTTCTTCCCAAGAAAGACATTTTTAATTACTTGATTTTATTGTTTGTTTATTTTCCTCTGGACTGACAGCTTTTGTATAATACCCAGAAGTTGATGTTTACAAAGAATTTCATGTTCTGCAAGAGAATTTTAAGGCAAATCATGTCTCAAGTCTTCCGTGCTTGACTATTTGGATGTAATGTAAGCCGCATCACTTGATACAGGCATATATGAAACACATGCAGATAGGATATTCATTTGACCTTGTTTAGTCAAAATGTCTGTTTTCTAATTTCTTAGAATGTATCTTTCATGCACTCTCCGCTTTCTCAGTAAAGCATAATGCGAGTGCATAGCAACTCATATGTTTTTAAAAGATACGTTGTTCATGTTTATGTTATATTCTCTATAAGTGCTTCAGTTGAAACATTAGAATTTACAATGTTTTACTAAATGATACTTAAATTACTCAGGACTTCTGTAGAATTGCACACACACACACATATATATATATATATATATATATACACACAATATAATATCTGCTTTGTGGTATATGAGGAAGAAATGTAAGTAGAAAGAACACATGTATATGCAAATTGTATATATTCCCATCCACAGATTTATATATTATATATATAGATATATTCTTATTGATCAGTTGTATCAAAATATATGAATACTAATACAGAATTATTAAGGGGCATCACAAAGGTATTTGCAAAATTGAAATTGAGCTGCTATCAATATTAAATGCAATTATGGAAGAATCTGTGCTCTAGCTAAGTTCATTTTACAATTTGTGACATGATCCATTCTCACCACCTCTTTAAAATTTTAGCTACTGTAGTTGGGAAATATGTAGAATGTATAGTTTATCTGTGTGTATTGCTGGAAATTTAACAGTGGCAATGATTAAAGTCACAAATGAGCAGATAACAAAACGTGGTTATGTTCAGCCATTAATCTTGAATGTACCCATGCTGAAATATGTGTGTAGATGCTGTTTTTCTCACTTAAGAAAAGCCCACCATTGCATAGACTAATTATAAAAGTGCAGATTGATGAAAGTGAATGAAGCCTTTACTACTTCAGGTAGGGAACCTATTTCCCATTGCTTGCAATCATAGTTTGGACTATAAGCTTGGGGGTGGGGGGAGGGGGGTAATTACTGTTACAGAATTTAAACTAAGAAATTAAAGGATAGCTGCTGGAGAGATAATAATTGTGTGTTATTTACTTTAAGAGTTGGAACTCTACAGATTACCTCTCATTTGCTGATTAAACCAGATACTTTTCTTCTAAGTGACCAGATAGTCTATGTTACCTGCCCTTTTAAGGAGTAAAGATGTCTCACCTCTTTAGGTCCCCCAACATGTAGTGCTCACTTGGCAGGGGTAAATGGGCATGTTCCTGGAAGGACTATATAAATCTTCCAGTTGCAGTTGCCATTTCTAATAGTCATGTTGGAGTCAGGAGCCCGAGGTTCAAGGCCTGGCTCTGCTGATAAGTCACTTAATCTCCTTGGGTCTCAGATCATTATTTACACTAATGACAACAATGCACTTTATATACATTATTTCATTTGATCCTCACAACAACCCACAAGAAGTAAGTCATAGTTGCTATTACCCTTATTTCATCAATGAGGAAATAGAACCTGATGGAATGTATTTGCATCTGAGGAAAGATTCAAATCTACATCTTTCCCACTTAAAGTCCATTACTCCATCATTCACTGTACCGCGTTACATTTCTTTTTCTGTCTGTAAGGTGAAGGGCTAGAATAGATAATCTTTAAGATATATTCTAGCTCTAACATCCTATGATTATAGCATACACGAACAAGATACAGGCTAAGTTGTCTTTTTTTGGGGAGAGAGGGGTCTATAAACCCTAAATCCAAACCAGTGACATGATATACTTCATATAGATAGAACAAAAGAGAGATCTTGAAAGGAGCCTGACTGACAGTATTGAAACCACCGCATTTGGACTCTACTACCTTAATGCCCAATGTGGGAAAGCAGTGGCACTTAAAATGACGAAACTGGGGAAAACATCAGTACCTGCCCTAATAGACATAAAAGAAGTTCATACAAGAAAGGAGCACAATATTACAGGAACCCAGAGATTTCATTTTGCAAATAACTTAAAAAGGGGAAGATTCCAAAGAATGAAAAAGATCTCAAATATCATCCTTGACCTTTCCCCCCCCCAAAAAAAATAATCAAGAAGACATAATAGTCCTACTTTCTCATCTGTAAAATCTTTATAGGAACACTATGGGAGCATAGACTTAACGATGGAAGGCACATTAGACATCATCTATTCAATTCCTCCTCATTTTGCTGATGAGATAATGAGACCTAGAAAGATAAAGTGACATACCTAAGGTCACTCAGGTAATAAGTGGCATAACCAGGATTCAAAACCATGTCTTTTTAAGTCCAAATACCCTTCTTTTCCCACTGTACCATAATACAGTGAATACAGATGGGAACAGACAGGCTTTCAAACAAGATTTTCCATAGTATACCATGTCTTCAGAATTGCAGAATCATGTGAGAGGTGTAAAGAATCTAAGATATCCCTCTAAGCCATTTGGTGATTTCAGAAAAGCATTTGGCTTATTAGAAGAAAGGGAGGCAATAAAAACTCCTCTCAAACCATGTATCTCCCATGCATACGTTAAAACCATACAAGGTTCTATGACAGCACCAACCATGGAGATTAATTTGTTTGGCTATTGGTTAATTATCTACTTGAAGGCAAGTGAGGCATAAAACAAGGTGGCATATTGTCACCTTTGTTGTTCACTATTGCCATGGACAGCATCCTGCTCACAGTCCAAATAGAATCCAGTACCTCTTAATGGTAAGAATGTCCACATGTTCTTTTTTCAAATGTGATAAATAAGCTGTATGGTTTTTTTTATTTTCAAATGGAGGACATACAGGATTAAGGATAATTTGTAACTAGCACATATTAATGTTTAATATTAAAAGTTTTTTCTTTTAAATAGAGTAAATATTCCCCTCTAAGTCTTATTTATACAGTTAATTTGCTTAGCAATCCTTTGTTTTATTAATAGCATAAAAGTGACACTTCTATGTACTCAGATCACAGATGTCACTTGAAATCCAAGTTATTTAGGGTTTATGGTTAACTTGATCACGTGATCGCTTCATCACTCTAGGGTTCTTAGGTGAGATGTCCTGCCTTCATGCTGGGAAGGAGGTTCTGATGTCTGAGGGAACAACACCCTGAAGCCAGACAGCAAACTCTGATACTGTTCCCATTTAAATCTAGAAATACAAACAAATGGTTCACATAGGTGTAGCAGAGGGCCAACCTCAAATAATGTAAGTCTGACCTTTATTATCAAGGAATACAAAGAGGATCCTAGGAGGTAGCCTGAGGCAGCTGCTTCTCCAGCTTCCTGATGGCATCTGAGTTGGAGAGGGAGCCTCACCCTAGTGTCCTCCCCGTAGGGCAGTGATTCCAAAACTTGGGAGAATTGTAGCATTTCGGTTCTGCTGATCTGATATTGGGGTAAATCTCAACCCCACTGCCTACATTCACTCCTTTCTCCTCATTATTTCCCCTACCCCTGCCCAGTGTTCCCTGGATACAAAGATTTGAAATATATTGCAAGTTGAATCATACCTTCCTTGCCACCTGCACTGATGGGGTTGGAATCTGAGCCCCAGAAAGGAAAAACTCTGGCCCTGATAGGGTTGGAATCTGAGCCCCAGAAAGGAAAAACCCAGGACTTTCCCACAAGGCCAAATCTCCGGAGTTCCCCTGAGGCTATAGTCCCATCAACTGGTGCCTCCCTGTGGCCCCAGACCACTTCCCACCCTTGGTCCCACCTAGGCTCCATTTCCCACCCTTAGTAATTCTATTACCTCATGGACTCTGTACTTTCCCACATGGCCAAATCTCTGGCAGCTATGGTCCCATCAACTGGTCTTTCATTGTGGCTACACCCAATCTCCCCTCCATTGTCTTGCCTCCCTATGGCCCCAGGCCATTTCCCACCCTTGGTCCCACCTAGGCTCCATTTCCCACTGCTGGGAATTCTATTACCTCATGAACTACTTGGCCACTCTCCCAAGGTCTTTCTGTATATAAGGTCCATCTTGTCTCCATTAAGATGCTCAGATTTTTACAATCTACCCAATGGCCCATAGATGCTCAGACTCCTTAAGAGTCTAGCTAATATGGTGAATCTTCAATAAACTTTGTTTTTGGTTGCAAGAAAGGTATCATGATTTTGGGGTGCCAGGACCCCTAACCTCTAGACCGGCATCACCACCACCCCCACAAAATAATAGTAAACATAGCCCACGTGGTAAATACTAACCCTTTCTCAGATATTGACTTTATGAAGGCATTTGATTATATCTAAATTTAGTTTGTTTTCTATATTCTCAGATGTTTTTACTACTCCTTCATGCCATCAGCCAAGATCTCTGCTTCTTGTGAGAGGTGGCATCTCTTCTCTCTCCAACCTACCTTCTGCAGAGCTGACAGATTAATGGTCCTAAAAATACATCTGACCATGTCACTCCCCACCTCAAAAAGCTCTAATACCTCCCTATTACCTTTAGGGTAAAGTGCAGATTCCTCTTCTTGCCACTGAAAACCCTTTGTTCCAACCTTTTTTTTTTCCTAGGTTTCTTCCTTTTCTAGGTTCTCCTATATGTAGGACGCTACAGCCTCCTTTTCCATGTTGTCTTTCACATTACTTCCCTTCATGAACTGTACTCCAGCCAAACTGCCCTACTTCCTGTCCTTCTACCCAGAAGTCCATCTCCTGGCATCCCTTCCTCAGTACACCTCTTAGGCTCCCTGGCTTCCTTCAAAGCTCAGTCCAAGTCCTACTACCTCCTCCTGCCTCACCCCAGAGGCTCGAGCTCTGCCCCAAATTGCCTTGTCTTTGTTTTGTACATGTTTTGTACTTCTCTATGTGATGCATATTGTTTCCCTCGATGCAGTATAAACTTAGTGCCAGGACTGCTTCATTTTTATGCTCCCCGGTGCCACCACAGTGTCTGGTCAGCAATTTAAATGCTCATTGAGTGATGAATGGTAATCCCACTCATCTGCAGATATTCAAGAAAAGAGTAGTGTCAGAAAGGAGTTTTGTTTTGTTTTATTTTTTAAGAGGCAAGAAGTTTGTAAAGGGGAGTAGGTGAATTTTGGCAATCTAACTCCTGGGTACAAAATCATTATTTAGATAAATGTAACATTATTTACATTGTGAGGAAAGTAATTGAAGACCATGAAGAGGAGTGCAGTCAGAATAGTTCTTAACCCTTAGCCAAAATACTTATGTTCACATGGATCTGTGATTTCATCTATTTGGAAGTTCTTTCCGACAATGTGAATCACAGCCCATCTAAGCCTAGCCATCTTGTTTGACTCTTGTACAAGTCTGATGATACCTTTTACACCTAGTCTTTGAAATTCCTCTTATATTCCCATGATCAGTTTCTTTATACCTGTATATTGCAGCCTGCTCACACTCACCATACACAACGCCACTAATTCATTAGAGAATGTTGTCTGACAACTCAACAGAATGTTGTACTTAAAAGGATGTACCTTTGCTTTCATGGGAAATTTGGGGTCACCAGTGGAGCTTTGCATTTTCCCAAAGACAGTCTGTCCCACTCTCCTCTTGTTTGAACCCAATTTGCCCATATGTACTAAACTATATGTACAGCTCTCTTCATACCAGCCGCCTTGCTACCTAGACTGGCTACCATGCCCGGCTACCATGCCCTGAAAGACTTAACCATTTCAGCCCTAGCCTTGATAGGTGAGGACCTCATGTGACTTACTATATGTAGGCAGGCTCCAGCTATGCCTCACTTTACTCCTCAGCCATCTTCTGGACATCTACTCTGCACCCCCAAACTATCACTTTTTAGTTCTGAAACTATAATTAAATCATTGCTTCCCTGCTACTGGAAAAGGTGTGTCTACTCCCCTTGTCTGTATTCAACATCCTTATAAATTTTCAAACTAAAATACTCTTCCCTGATCATCACTGCCTTAAGTATGTTGCCTTCCCCCATGAGAATGTAAGCCCTTTGAGGACAGGCACTATCTTTGGTTTTATATTTGTATTCCCACAGCTTGATACGCAAGTGCTTAATAAATATATATTTTCATTAATTTATTCAGTTATTCATATTGATGGATAAGCTTTATGGAATATGCATCTAAATGTATGTTATAACCAGGAAAATAGGCATTCTTCATCCATTTGGTTTTTCCTATATAGGTGATCAAACCAAACTCTGTTGAGTGATCTCTTCTAGAAAGCTCTGCAGTGTTCCAGGATTTGGTGCAATTAGTACAATGTCCTCTGCAAGCAGGAGCATGTTAGGGACTTCCCCTCCACAGGGAGTCTTTTCTTCAACTTGGGCATTGCACATGACAGAGACAAACCTTTGGCAAGCATTTACCTCCCTCTTTCATGCCTTGCCTAGTGTTTATGATCAAGGAGTCACTCAACAGGATTATTTCTCTTATTATATATTTCAAGGAATTTTGAATGATTTTGGTATATAGGTGGGTAACACCTTGTTTAAAAAAACCCACATAGAGTATTTTCAATCACTGAAGTACAAGTCCAGTCGTGTTACACACACACACACACACACACACACACACACACACACACACATACTGTTGCTCTGTTTGGCATTCAAAGACCTTCATAACATAGTCCCCTCCTACTTTTCCTATTCTCTTACATCTTACTCCCCCATCACTCTGGCCTCCTGAATGTTCCATGAACTCCATCTCTTGGCTCTGGACATTTTCTCTGGCTTTCCTTCTTGCTTGGAACACTGTCTTTTGCTTCTTTTTGTATCCCCTGTGCTTAGTTCAATGCCTGACACATAGCAGGCACTTAAGAGACGTTTATTAATTGACTGATTAAAAATTTTCCTACCCAACAAGAAGTATTGGGTGGGAATATAGACACCAAGGCCTTTGCCTCTGTTCTCATAGAGATCCACAGTCAGGTCTACAGTGCTTCCATAGAATGATCACTTTTTGGAGGTGTAGCCTACAAGTGTCCTGGTCCTGCCTGGGCAAAAGGTACCTTCTAATTCTTAAGTGAAAGGGCTGGGCCCCCAAGAGAAAGCAGCTCAGTACAGGTAGCAGACAAGTTTTGTTTCACATTTAGCCAGAAGAGACTTGAGGCAGGCAGATTCACCAGCAGGTGAGTCGAGGTGTGAGGTGATGAAGACCTGTATTAGAGTGGTGGCAATATCAGAAGACAGAATGGTGTGTATTCAAGAGATTTTTCCTTTGCAAAGGAAAAATTTATAAGCCTTGGAAATATTGTATGGGGTGGTGGGGTGGTGGGGTGGTGAGAGATAGTGAAGAATCCAGGATGGCTTTTTGTTTGCAAACCTGAAGAGACTAGGAGAATGGTGGTGTCTTCTATACTAATAGGGGAGGTAGGAGGTAAGAAGCTCTTAAGGGAAACGATTATAATGAGTTTCATTTTGGACATAATAAGTTTAAGATGATTACTGGACATATGGAGATGTTTGAAAGGCAGTTGGAGATGTGAGATTGGAGGTTAGCAGAGAATTAGTTTGGGGCAGGATAGGCCAATTTGAGAGTCATCAGTATAGAGATGTTAATTAAATGCATGGGAGCTGATGAGCTCACCAAGGGAAATAGTATAGAAGGAGAAGAGAAGGGAACCTAGGACAGAACACCAAGGAGCACCTAAGTTTAGAGGGCATGATCTTGAAGAGGATTGAGCAAAGGAGACAGAAGGAGCAGTCAGGTAGTAGAACAAGGAGACAGTGATGTCCTGAAAAACCTATACAGAAGAGGAGGAGAGAGTGATCAGTCAAAGGCTGCAGAGAGGTCAAGGAGACTAAGGATTGAGAAAATGCCATTGAATTTGACAACTAAGAGATCATTAGTAATTTTGGAGAGAATAGTTTCAGTGGAATGATAGGTTCAGAAGCCTGACTGTACAAGGTCAAGAAGAGTAGAAGGAGAGAAAGTAGAAGCACTTCTTATAGATGGCCACTTGAAGGAGTTTAGCTACAAAGGGTGGAAGACATAAGGAATATAGCAGGGAGGGAAGGATCAAGTGAGAATTTTTTTTCAGAATGAGGAAGATGTGGGAATATGTGTAGGTGGTAGGGAATGAGCCAGTAAACAGGAAGAGATTGTAAATAAGTGACAACAAGGAGATGAGAGAGGAGCTCAGTCTCTTGGAGGAGATGAGATGGAATGAGTTCATGTGAGCAATTAGAAGGTTTACTTCATCACGTGAGACAGGAGCAAAGGAGATAGTGGTAGAAGGCACGTATCTGAATAATAGAAGATAAGAAAGAAGAGAGAAGGGAGAGCTCAAGGTGAATGGATTCAGTTTTTGTTTTTTCTTTTTTTTTTCTGTAAAATATGAGGCAAAGTTTCTCAGCTGAGGGGGCAGGGAAGGGAACCATGGGAGGTTTGAGGAGGGATGAAAAGGTTTGGAAGAGCCACCATGGAGATTGGGATAGTGAGTTCCTAAGTGAGTTAAAAAGCCAAACCCTCCCACCTCCACTCATTTTCGGAGTGGGGTGGGGAGGTACAGGTTGCCACAAAAATGGAATGTAGCAAAATGAAAAAGCCTAGCACTGAGAAAGAAAAGCCTAATCTACTTTTTTAAGAGGATGATTGTGTGGCATCATCCAAGGTAAAGTGTTAGGTGATTGAGGGTAGCCTTTCTCTGTAGCTTAAATTGGGAGGAGGAGAATAAACAAAAATAATGTTGTTTGAACACAGGGTACATTTCCATATCTTTGATGATTTACCTGACTGTCTATTTTTTCTCATTGTGTTAGGCATCTTTATGTGTGGTTAAGTTAATAAAATATTTTCAAAACTATTCTTGTAATGATCCTATAGTGTTACAATCTTACATCTTTCGGAAGCATTCTCTAATTGTATCCATGAGCTGCTCCAGCAAGCACAACTAAAAGGTTTGGTACCTATCCTTCAGCTCCATCCCTGTCCTTTAGCTCCTCTCCAAAAAAGCAGTCCATTACTGATAAGAGAAATGTTGGAAAAATGGATCACAAAGAGAATTTCTTTTATGACACTACTGCTTTCTAAAAGGTATTGACTGATCTCAGAAATACATTTTCTTTACTGCTCAGTAATGGGGTATAAGCCTATAACATTAAAAGTGAGATGTCCAGAAAAAGGGGGAGGAGGGCAGCTATGCCTGAGAGTCATAAATGTGCTCACAAGTCTAATTTGTGTTGTTTTGAGAGTCCTAAATACATAGTGTGTAAAAAAAAAAATACACATCCTGCTTCAAGCAAGAGTAGGTCCTAGATTTTGTAGTCATTTTTTTGATTGTATCTTTATCCTCTACAGTTCAGTGAAAAAGTCTTGTTTAAGTTCACCTAGGAATCTTGCTACCTTTAAATAAGATGGTAGAGTGTTCAAAATAATACATGGACTATTTTTAGTATGGAAAAGCCCTTAGCTGAAGAACTCCATAACTCCACACACCAGGATCTTTAGCATGGACTGTACATCACCTCCTTTATTTGAAGAACAACATTTGCTACCTGTTTAAGTAGGTATGACTGAAAAAGAAGAGGCCACCACCATCAGAGGCCTCCCTTGCCTTCCACCTCCTCTGGCCCCGCTGTCCCAGAACTCATCGAAGCTGCTTTACTACTCACAGTTTAGATGAGGTGGGAGTCATCAACCGTATTCCTTCCAGTGAAATGGAGGACTGCCAGGCCATCTGCCCTGCCATTGCATCCAAAGGTCCCCTAGGCCTTTCCATCTGCCTTGCCTCCATGCCCCGCAGTCCCTTGGCTTTGTCATCTGACCACTGACGTACCATAAGGACTCCTGGACCTCGGCCATGCATCATGCAGTTCAACTCTCTTTTATGTCTGTATTGTCTTCCCCAATTAGAATGTGAACTTCTTGAGAGCAGAGACTGTCTTACTTCTCTCCTTCCCTCATCCCCCAGTGCTTAGTGCATTGCTTAGCACCTAGTAAGCACTTGATTTTTTTTTTTATCCATTCATTCATTTCCTTATGCTTTCCACATAGAAGCATTATCTACATTTTGCTCGTGCCATTTATAGGGTTTTGTCATTCTTTAAGAACTCGTGTTTGTATGGTGCTTTCATATTTACACAGATTTCTTCACAACAACCCTATGAGGTAAGAGAATGCAAGTATTATCATCATTCTCATTTTATAGATGATAAAACTAAGAGGTTATAATTTACCCAAGGTAATACAGCAAGGAGCAGATTTGGGGATTGAAACCAAGTTTTCTGACTCCTAAGACTGGTCTTCTTTCTTCTATACTGTGTCTGAGGCGTTGATCTCCTGAGCACAATTACACCCCAGATAGATGCATGTCAGAGTGCCCTATCTGCTGCTTATAGTTGCTAAAAAAGAACCTCAGTGCCACAGCCTTTGCAGCCATGTGCTAATGAATTGTGCACAATTATTCTCCTGCTCTAAAATCTTCAGTGGTTCTTATTGCCTCTAAGATAAAATATTATTTGTATTTGTTTTTGTTTGAATTTAGAGCCATTCATAATCCGACTTTAGCCTAACTTTCCAGACTTTTTTTCCACATTACTTCCCCTCCTAGATTTTGTGTTCCAGATAAACTGACCTATTTGCTGTTCTTCCTATCTGACAAAATATTTTATCTCCCATCTCCATGACTAAGGCCATTCTCCTGCCTGGAACCTTCTTCCTCCTCATCTCTATCAATTAGAACCTGTAGCTTCTTTTAAGTCTCTGATTAGGGACAGCCTCCTACAGGAGGGTTTTCCTAATCATTTTTGGTCATCACTAATCCCACTTCCTATCCCTTTGCATTTAATTTTTATGTATTTTATAATTTTAATTTTCATATCTACTGCTATATGTTGTGTTTGTGATTTTAACAGAAGGATAAACTGAAGCAAATCTCTGAGCAAGATAACATTTGTTAACAGGGCTGTGCTGCCTGCCAATAAATAGGTCAGTGGCTTGCCTCCATTAACGTCAAAGACCCTGAGCAAAAGGACACCTCCTCTTTTATAGGTTTTGGGGAGTACAGAACAGGGTAGATGACATTATAGGATTGAGGACAACATAATTGGTTACAGAGCTGAGGCACAGGGAACAACATGGTTGGAAGTTTGGTAATGGAGGCTAGCAATGACTCCCCTTCTCCCCCCCCCCCCATGAGAATTAAGAAGTGTTCTTTGTTTGAGTCCAGGTGCAAGATTGTGGCCCAAACTTTTGGACAACAAACCAGACGTGCTTGAAGGATAGCTTGGTGGAATAAAGCTATCAGGCCCAATTCCCTTTGTGTTCACATGCATTCACCAAGGTTAGCAAAATTCCTTAAGAGAAGAATATATTAGTGATTAGCAGGAAAACTGGATTTCTAAAATTAAGCTGAATTCTGACCTAAGTTCAAAGAACTATGACTTAAGTAATTATAAGACAAAAGCAATTACAGGACAAAATCAATTAATTGTAAATAGAATCAATAAATAAATGATAAAGGATCAATTTTAGCCTTCTTTACTAGGAGCACACAACATGTACTTTAAGTTTGTTGAGAGTAAGGACTTTTTTTTTTCACATTTGTATCCCTGGAATGTAGTTGAGTAACTCTTACACTTACATTGTAAACACTTAATAAATATTTGTTGAATGAATGAAGATGTTTAGGTTGCTTGTAGTTGCCCCATGTTTAACTCAGCCCAAAAAAGAGACGTGGGTTTCCACTGTCACTCATCCTTTACGTAAGAATGTACCAAGTACACAAGGATGCTGCAACTGCCTTGTATGCAAAGATTAAGCAGGTACTCTAATTTTACATAAAAAGAAACCAAGGCCCAGAGGTGGTCTAATGTGCTCAAAGATATACAACTAGTTAACAAAATTGGAATTTCTAATCTGTTAGAATTCTAAAAGATAATAGATAATTCTGGAATCATGGATTAGAATTCTAATAGTTTAGAATTTCTAATCTGCTTTTCTACCTTTCATGAATTCAGTTAATTAAATATTTATTTAGAGGCAGCTTGCCCCAGATATTAACTAGCAAGTCACATAACCTCTCTCTACCTCAAGTTTCTTCATCTGAAAAAGGGGGGGGGGGAGAGTTAATAATAGCACTGACCTTTCAGGGTTATTGTGAAGATCAAATGAGATGATATTTGTAAAGTGCTTTGCAAACTTTAAAGTTTTATGTATTTGCTAACTATTATTTCTTAATAGTAACGACGCGACTCTGTCTGGTACCAACTCGCAGGAGTGAGATGCACCTTCCAGGGTAAGCTGATCACTTTTAACTTCATCCTGGTGCTGCTAACTCAAGCCTTGAATACAACCTTCCTCAGGTTCCTTTCCCCTCTGATTGGAGGGCTGAAGAGTGGTATATCAAACTCCTCCCAAAGCTTTCCTTTATAGAGGGCAGAAATTGAATTTCCAGCTCACTCCATCTGCAGCTCTGCCTCCACTGAACAAGATCCCGCCTCCTTCCAGCCTCCTTTTGTGTGCTGTTTTCTCCCGTTAGATTATAAGATACTTGAGGGCAAAGACTTTCTTTTTCTTATTTGTATCCTCAGCACTTAGCACAGTGCCTAGCACATAGTATTTGATAAATGTTTATTGAATTGAAAATAATGATGGTGAGAATGATGATGATGATGATGATGATAAATAATAATGGATAGAGAGCTGGACTCGAAGGCAGGAAGACTCACCTCTGGCACTTATTTGCCATGTGACCCTAGGAAAATCAATTAACTTCTCGATGCCTCAGGCACCTGTCTAAGAATATGTTACAGAGCAGCTGTTGATCTGCCTTGAGAGAGAGAGTTATCTGACTGGGAGTTCAGATGCAATCATAAATTGAGTCCAAATTATTAAGTGCCTACTATATGAGAGTTTCTGCATTGGGCACACTGATTGGAATGCACTCAGAAGATATTAGCATTCACAAGTGACTGTGATCTCATAGATTGGAGTATTCCCTCCAGTAAGGCAGATCACTACCTGTCCATGTTTGCCCATCCTATGCAATCCTCTTGTCTGAGTCCTTGTATAGGTTTGTCAGATGGAGGCCCACCGAATGTGCTGGAGGCCCTCCTTACTTTCTGCTGACACCAATAGGGGTTGGTACCAATGGAGCACTCAGACTATCCATGTGGCATCCCTTCCATTCATATGATCAGCCCATCTTCTTTTTCTATCATGCATCTTTCTGTTGACATCTTTTATTTCTTCTGTTTGAAGTCTCTCATTGGTTATATTTTGCAGCCTGCTGTTACCCACCATACACAACTTCATTGCATTCTATGTGATATTTGTTTTGATTTCATCAGAGACTTATATTCCAAAAAAACAAAGAGAGCCAAGACAGAGCACTATGGCAGGAATATGTGTCTCTTTCATACAGTGGAGCATGGAACCTTAGGAAGCTCAGGTAATCCCATGATACAAGGAAAATATACCAAGTTTGAATTCTTCAGCTAAAGTTTGTAACCTCTATTCTGTTGTCATGACAACCATTTTCAGCTGTCATGCAGATGAGAATAATAAATGTTTGTTGGATTGATTATAATTAGTATCATTATGCAATATTTGTCACTGACCATGAATAACCACATTAGAAGTTAATGATCTCATGTTCTCTTCCCAACAGACTCCTCATCAGTTGAGGCATTGTTCAACATCTGAGTAAAATATTGATCAGTGAACGTTAGAATAACAGTTCAGAAAAATTAAATGAAACTCCAACATGTTTTCTTTTGTCTCATTCTTCCTATCAAATAAAAGAAGTTAAGAGCTATGGTCTTGACTGACTAGATCCTTGCATCACAAACACAACTCCGGTATATTTTCCTTTAGTATTCCCTCAATGTATCACTCCTCCAACAAAATGCAATGTAAATGGCAACCCAGATGGTGTCCTAAATGGAGGCAGGCAGGCAGCCCAGCTCCCATACATCCACTCCAGTAAAAACATAAGAATTATACCATACCAAAAAATAATCAAGAAGTCCAATGAGAAACTTCAGTAAGTGACTTTTTCTTCCTCACGTCTTCACACGTTGGCCAGAAACCTATAAGTAATAGAAAAGGGAACCCACTAACAAACCGGCACCTACATTCAGATCTCCAAGCCAGCAGCACTCCCCAGAACCACCAGAGACCAGCTTAAGATACACATATCCCAAAGCAGCAAAAGAAGGCTCTGTGAAGAAATCCCAAAAAGCAGGATGGAGTCAAGATGGTAGAGTGAGAAGAATCACCAGCATACTACCACACAATCTAGAAAATGTGCAAGACAGAACTCTGATCAGGAAAGTCAAGGGAAAAAAAAATCACAGTGAGTCATTTTTTTTAGTCTGGTGCAACTTAGGAAGTCAGGTTGGTAAATACTGGGTTGGAAACTGGCTAGGAGCACCTGAGGCAGTAGCAGTTGTGGAAGCATTCCAGTACCTAGAGAATGAAGAGAGCCAAGGCAGAGTACTAGGGCAGGAAGCATGGGGGCAGAAGGAGATCCCAGGGCATCCCTGAACTAGCTCAGAGTGCAAACTGGCACCATCTGGCAACTTTGTTTTCATCTAGTTCTGGGTCATAATCCAGGGCAGTTGGAAGGAAGAATGGACCCCCCCACCCCATGCTGAGCAAGCAACAAGTTTTGGAAATGTAGCCATGTGGCTTTGAGCATGAGCCAAGCAATAGGAATTAAGTTCTAGTTTTTAGCCCAGCTTCTAAGCCTGCAGTGGAATAATCAGGGAAGGGATCTCATGACATAGGGGAGCCAAAAACATTGCTGCAAACCTACAGAGCCTGTTAGAAGGCTAACAGTGACCAAGTTCAGGAAAATTCTACTGAAATTCAATCAGGCACAAGCCAGCATACCTAAACTTGGGTCTAGAAGTTGCAGAACACTGTGGAAGCATTGGAAACTTGCAGGCCCCTCATCATAGCTATGAAATCCAAAGAAGGACATAAAAGGACAAGTTCAGTCCAGACAGCCCCACTACACCCTCTCCTGACCCCCACCAAAAGCACGGAACCTAGCACCAGCAAAGTCCAAAGTCAAGACATAAGTTAGAAAAATGAACAAATAAACAAGAATCTGAGCATAAAGAGCTACTGTAGTGATGAAGAAAACTTAAGACGCAATCACAGAAGACAATTACCTGAAAACATCTATAAGCAAAGACTTAAAGAAATATGCAGATTGGACACAAGTCCAACAAGAACTTTTATAAGAATTAAAGCTATTAAAAACCAAATGAGAGCTTTGGAAGAAAGATATGAAAAGAGAAATAATAACTTGGTAAAGAAATTCCTCAAAAATTAAAACGGTCAAATGGAAGAAATCCTAAAATGAAAACTCCTAGAAATATTACAACCAAAGTCCAGAGCTCTTAAGTCAAAGAAAAATACTGCAAGCGTCAGAAAGAAAGAATTCAAGTACTGCAAAGTCAGAGTCAGGATTACACAAGATTTAGCTGCCACTACTATAAAGAAATTGGGAGCTTAATACAATATTCCAAGCTCTTGGCTAACAAACAAGAATAACCTACCCAGCCAAATGGAGTATAATCCTTCAAGGGAAAAACTTAACATTTAGTGAAATAGAGGACTTTCAAGCATTCCTGATAAAAATACAAGAGCTAAATGCAAATTGTGACATCCAAACACAGGGCTCAAGAGAAACATAAAAACAAAACAACAAAAACAACCAAACAACAACAACAACAAAAACATGACTGAGAAATCATAAAGGACTAAACAAAACTAAATTGTTTACATTCTTAAATGGGGAGATGATTCACATAGACCCTCAGAACTCTCATCATCATTCAGGATTTTGAGGGAGCCTATTACACTGAGGGCCTGGGAACAACACTGTTATGTTTTAATGATCATAAAAGAAGAATGGAAGGATAGGGAAGAGGAGTGCACTGTGATGGGAGCAGGAAGAGAAGGAGTAAAGAAAATAATCTCACAAAAATGGAGTACACAAGGAAGAGTTTATACAACAGAGGAAGTTGTTGGGAGGGCCAAGCAACATGAAAGGAAGAGATGGGGGGAAAAGATGACAAATATGAGAATAGGCTAGAGAGAAATACACAATTAGTCATAACAGTGAATGTGAATGAGATGAACTCACAAAATGGAAGAGGATTGAAGAATGGATTAGAAACCAGAATCCAAGAATATGTTGTTTGCAAGAAACACACTTAAAACAAAAAGATACACACAGAGTTAAAATAATGGGTTAGAGCAGAATTTATTCTGCTTCAACTGAAGTTAAAAAGCAGGAATATGAATCATGATCTCAAAGCAAAAGCAAACATAAACCTAATTAAAGGAAATAAACAGGTAAACTGCATTTTGCTAAGAGGTATCATAGACAATAAAAATCAATACTGATATAGACAATGACTAACTGTATTGAACATATAAACAATGATTCAGTACTGAACATATATGCACTAAATGGCGCAGAAACTAAGGAAAAGTGAAATGTCACAGGAAGAAATAGATGGTAAAACTATAATAACAGGGAACCTCAGTTTATTCCTTTTAGACCCAGATAAATCTAACCACAAAATAAACAAGATAGAAGTTAAAGAGGTGAATAGAATTTTAGAAAAGTTAGGTACAATAGACCTCTGGAGAATATTGGATGGGAATATTTCTCAGCTTTATGGCACCATTACAGAAATTAGAGCCTAAAAAATCACAAATACAGAAGAGTAGAAATATTAAATGTGTCATTTCTGTACATAATGTAAAAATTACATGAAGCATAGATTAAAATTAATTGATAACCAAATAATTTAATTCTAAAGAAAACCCAAGAAGCTCATTTCTAATGGAGGAGACCATATGCATACATCTATGTTCAATAATAGTAATTATTTACCAAAATGAAGTCAAAATGATTACATGACTTAGATGTAAAGAGTGGTACCATAAGCAAATTAGGGAAATATGGAATATTACCTGTCAGATCTATGGATAAAGGAAGAATTTATGACCAAACAAGAGAGCATTATGGGATATAAAAAGGATAATTTTTATTACATTAAATTAAAAAGGTTTTGCACAAACAAAACCAATGCAGGCAAGATTAAAAGCAAAGCAGAAAACTGGGGGAAACTTTTTTTTTACAGCAAGTTTCTCTGATAAAGGCCTCATTTTTTAAATATATAGAGAACTGACTCCAATTTATAAGAATATGAGTTATTCCCCAATTGACAAATAGTAAAAGGATGTAAACAGGCAGTTTTTAGATGAAGAAATCAAAGTTATCTGTAGTCATATAAAAATACTCTAAGTCACTATTCCTTAGAGAAATGCAAATTAAAACAACTCTGAGGTACCATTTCATACTTATCAAATTTGCTAATGTGACAGAAAAGTAAAAAAAAATGTTAGGATGTGGAAAAATTGGGACATTACACTGTAGGTGGAGTTGTGGACTGACCCAATCATTCTGGAGAGCAATTTAGAACTATGCCCAAAGAGCTATAAAACTGTACATACCCTTTGACCCAGCAATACCACTGCTAGGTCTATATTCCAAAGAGATCAAAGAAAAGGGAAAAGGTCCTATTATGTACAAAAATATAGCAGCTCTTTTTGTGGTGGTGAAGAGTTGGAATTGGGGAATGTCTGAACAACTTGTGGTATATGAACATAATGTAATACTATTGTGATATTAAAAATGATGAACCGGGAGATTTCAGAAAAACCTGGACTTACATGAACTGATGCAAAGTGAAATGAACAGAACCAGGAGAACATTGTACACATAACAGCAATTTTGTACAATGATCAACTCTGACTAGCTTAGCTATTCTCAGCAAGACAGCTCCAAAAGACTTATGAAAACTGGTATCTGCCACCAGAGAAAGAATTGAAGTCTCATTGCAGATTGAAGCTTACTTTTCTACTTTATTTTGTATGAGTTTTCTTTTGCAACACGGCTAATGTGGAAATATGTTTGCCTGACTCCACATGTAAAATATATATCAAATTGCTTGCCATCCTAGGGACAGTAGAGGGAAGGGAGCGAGAGAGAGAATTTGGAATTCAAAATTTAAAAAAAAATTAAAGTTTATTTTTACATGTAATTTGAAAATATTAAAAATTTTAAATTGTTATTAATGATAGCTAGCATTTAAATAGGACTTTAAGGTTTTCAAAGCACTTTACAAACATCTCATTTTATCCTCACAACAACTCTGGGAGGTTAAATGTTATTAATTATCCCTATTTTACATATGGGGTAGAAAGAGGCTAAGTGATTTGTCCAGAGTCACACAACTAGTGTCTGAAGCCATATTTGAAACTCATATCTTCTTAACTCCAGATTCAGTACTCTATCCACATAACTGTTATTATATACAAATGAAATATATACAGGCTAAATGGGCTATAATATCACAGGGAATTCTAACTGAAAGATGACCGAAAGAGTCACTATTTTGGAGGAAGAATTCCAGGATTCCATAGAAATTATCCTCAGGTTTGTAGGAAAGTTTTGTAAGAGAATCAAATACACCTTTTCGTAAAAATAAAAGCTTAGCAGAAAATAAATGAACTTAAAAATATTTGGTATGTATTTTCCTTGAGCATTCTTTGAGTGTTTCATCCCTCTAGTCAGCTCAGTATACTGACTGCTGTGTAAGTACTTTAAAAAAATCATTCATTTTCATTAAGTTTCCATATACCAATGGCTGAAAATGACACATCAGAGTATGAGATGGTATGTGGTTGAGACTACATCTTATCAGAAAAAAAAAGTCTTATTTACAGAGGAGGTGTCAGAAGCCATCAGCTTTGACAGTTTTTACACTTCCTTTGAAAACCACACTGTTAAACCAATTTCTCTGACGAGAATACCAACACCATATGTATTGATTAAAGAAAAATCAATTAAAACTAAGACTTAGATGGAGAGAGGTTGACTATATCCATTTCCTAGTTTCTTGTAAAAGGGTCACTTTTTAAAAATCATATTTTAAGTCATATTAATTAGCAGTCACTTATTTAATCAGTACCAGAAATATAACCCATCTTTTGTTCCTGGAGAAAGGAGATAAGGACATGGATAATTGAGCTGCACAGATAATTCAGAAACTTCATTTTAGATCATACCTTCAAACTCATCCACTGTCTTTTTTTTTTTAACCAAAACTTCTAATATAAAATCAGCTAATTTAATTTTCACCTTTTCCTTGGATAATGAACAAGAAATTGATATTCAAACAGGCAGAGGAGTAGAAAAAGACTGGATAGCTGATCTCAAAGGCTTATTCAAATTCTCAGATTCTAGGAATCTGTCAACTCTTGAATAAGGAAGGAATTAATGGAAATTATAAACAGTAGGACTTGAATTCCAAAATTGAAGAATTGCTGACTTTTTACTGAAAATAAGTCGCAATTTGACAAAATCTATTAAATATCTACACAATGCTAGACTCTGAAGAAAATACTTCAGTACTCATAAGTGAGCCATCTACTTTGTTGGACCACTTCCATTCCCTATGGGAGAAGGTTGTGGGAAGAATGGAAGATAAGATATACTGAGTGGAATAAGGAGAAGAGAATTGTATTGGTGATATGGATTTGGGTTTATGAAGTCAACCAGAGCTTGAATTTGTAGAAAGAAGAGAAATTTGTAGAAATTGAAGAACATATAAGAGATAATATCCTGCAAACTCAGATTCTGCTTCTGACTTCTGTGAAAGAAAATTAAAGAGGAAGGAACAGGCTCAAGGAAGACTAGAAGTAAGGACTTGAAACAATGGGCTCAAGGAAAAGGAGAAAGTAATGGGCAAGGCAAGTGGAGCAAATGAGAGGGTAAAGCAATTGATAGATTTGAATAGTAGTAGAACAAGTGGGTGAAATAGGAGTTGTAATGGGAAGTGATAGTGGCTGTGGAGTTGAGACTAAAGAAAGAAATTTGAGTGAGGCCAACAAGTTTTTAAGAGCTTTTAAAATTCTTAAGGCGCTTCTGGGACATGTATATAATATATATTGTATGTGTGGGTGTGTCCCTCGTAAGTATCAGGGAGAAAGGAGAATTTCAATCAGTATAGACAACAGAGTGAATTTTGCAGTGACTAGCATTGAGCATTAGACTCTTTGAATGTCTGCCATAGCCAAATGATTCCTTGTTCTAAGTGTAGTGGTCTTCGTCCTGGTGGAGGTGAAGGAGGTAGAAGAAAGACTTTTCTCAATCTGGGTCATGACGTATAATAAAGTACGCTACAGGAATTGTCAAGAAGGTATCATTGGTGGGGAAAAGGGATCTGTAATGGAGGAAGGAAGACAACTCTTGACAGGAAGATGGAGAATTTTAAAAGAGCGTTAAATAGAAAAGAACACGAGTTGGGGGAAGGACACTTCTAGATTGGGAGATTAAAAAAAATTTGAGGCTCTTTCTGAAAAAGAGGGAGCTGGATGTTCTGAAGAGAAAACAGATTCTTGTCTCCCAGATAATCATTTAGTAGACCCTAGGGCAGCTGGTGGTACAGTAGGTAGAGCACTGGGCCTGGAGTCAGAAAGACCAGAGTTCAAATGTGTCCTCAGATGTTTACTAGTTGGGCAAGTCATTTAACCCCTGCCTGTATAAAACTGGAGAAGGAAATGGCAAACCACTCCAGTATCTGCCAAGAAAACCCCATAAACCACAGAGTCACAAAGAGTCGACCATGGGGCAGCTTGGAGGCATAGTGGATAGAGTGCCAGACCTGGAGTCAGGAAGACCTGAGTTCAAATTCTGCCTCAGACACTTACTAGCTGTGTGACACTGGGGAAATCACTTAACCCTGTTTGCCTTAGTTTCCTCATCTATAAAATGAACTGGACAAGGAAATGGCAAACCACTCCAGTATCTCTGGCAAGAAAACCCCAAATGGGATTGTGAAGAGTCAGATACAACTGAAACAATTGAACAGCAACAAGAGCCACGGAAGCTATTAGGTGAGAGATTGTTCAGTAAGTGTCAGAGAAAAAAGCCAAGAGTGGTCATGGTGGGTGGTTCCTGCACAGGGTACTGAGGTAGTGATTTGTCAATCTGATAATAACAGAGAAGCCTACTGTTTTCTAATATTCACTTCTTGTGATTTATATGGGCACAAATGATGCTACCAGACAGAAACTAACAAGTTTTGCCAAAGATTATGAAGTCTTGAGCAAGAAAATTAAGAGTATCCAGGTCATAGACTATATTTTCCTGTTTCCCATTAAAGGCAAAGAATGCAGAAGGAGGAAAAAGGACTTAATAACTGAACTGCTGGCTAAGAAAGTGGGATGGGATTTAGATTTCTGAATTAGGTTTAAATACACTTGTGACAGACTTCTCGTGAGGGATGGAGTACATCTAACAAGGGCATGTGTACATATTTGTTGGGTGTCTTACAAATCTAATCAAAAGGACTTTAATCTGAAAGGCATAGGAGAGAAAAAAAGTACTTATGCATGTTCACCAGGTTAAATACATAGAAGTAGCTACAAAGAAAGAAGAGATGCTAGTAGTTAAGATACCCAGAAGTTCACAGAAAACAAAATCCAAGGAAAGAGCCAGTAGTAACACCATGACTTCAAAATTTTGTGATTTTGTCCTGTTCTTTATGCTGTACAAAACAATGCTGTATCGTGGACTAGAAAGCCAGCCTTGAATTCAAGAAAACCTGAGCTTAAGTCCAGATCTGTCATGTACTGGCTATGTGACTATAGGCACTTAACCTCTCAATGTCATAGGCAATTCTCTAAGACTGAGTTATAGACGGTAACCGCTATCTTTCAGTGGAGGAAACTTTGGCGGTCTGAAACAAAGCAAAACAAACAAAAAACCCTCTTCTGTCACTTCCTGGATGTCACTCATGTTGGAACAAAGTAAATAGTTCTTTAATGTTTGCAAAGCACTTTATAGATATCTTATTTTATCTTTAAAACAATCTTGAAAGGTAGGTACTACTGTTATCTCCATTTTACAAATGAAGAACCTGAGGCAAACACAATCTAAGTGACTTGCCAAGTCACACAGTAAATGTCTGAGGCCAGATTTGAACTCATCTCCTTGATTCTAGGTCTAATGCTCTATCCATTGCACCACCTAGTAGACTACCAGTAACCATAGAACAAAAACATTAGATTTCATCGTCACAGCCTTGTTTTTTACAGTCATTGACCTTCCTCAAAGTCTACTTATCCAAATCTACTGAATTTACCACAATAACATGACCCGGACCAGCACTTCTTAAACTGTGGGTCACAACTGCAGTTTAAAAAGTACTAAAAGGGTCACAAGGGAAAAAAGTTTAAGAAGCCCTGCCCTAGACCACCACCCCCATAATAAGATTTTAGTCTGTTCTATATTGTAGAAGGTTTGGAAACAAAAACTACAAATTCAGAAACAAGTAAAAGAGAAAGTAAGAAAACAATTATTGTCATCATTAATTTTAGTATGGACTCTAACTATACCTATGGTGTGAAAAACCATTGTATTTCAACTCTAGAAACCAAAAACCATTATATGCAAAACATTCATCTATAAAAATTATAAATCCTTCTTCCATTGATCTACATTACCATCAAGCATTTTTGCTTGATAAAAACAATTTGGATCTTTATTAAAAATATGACTTATTATCCAAATCTTTACTGGCCTATTTCTTGCCACATATCATGCCTCAGATATAGTAACCACCTTCTCATCAGCGGCTCTTGTCTACTGAAATGTTAACTCTCCGTGACTTATTTCTAACCTCCATGCCAGTGGAACTCACTATTTTTATATGCCTATTTTTCCATGTAGGACAACCATTTAAATGGCTCCTACCTATCTGAACAGACTTGAAATATTGGCTCTGTTTTATTCTTTGCAAGAATAGCTACTGCCTTTCAAGGGAATGCACTTTTCAAGAAAACAAATATCCTTTTGAGATGCAACAGTCATTACAAAGTTATGCTCAGCTGTCCCATATATCAAAACCACTCATGTAGTATGTGTTTGGGGTGGTTTCTCCATAGATAAAGCCACTTTAATGTGATTTTTTTTTTTTGCCTTTCACTTTATTCTACCATTTGTAATTGCCACCCTCACAGCCATTTACCTACTATTCCTACATGAAGCAAGATCTAATAACCCATCTGAAATTGACTCAAATTCAAATGTGATCACAGTCTATCTCTGTTACATAATTAGAGATCCCTTAGGCCTAATACTACTACCTGTACTTCTCCTTACATTAGCCATATTCTTATCTGAGCTCTTAGGTGACCCAGATAACTTTTTACCAGCTAACCCATTAAACACTCAATGCCACATTAAACCAGAATGGTATTATTTCATTGCATAGGCAATCCTTGGCTCAATTCCTAACAAATTAGGTGGAGTCTTATCCCTATTAGCTTCTCTTCTTACCCCTCTAAGCAAAAAAGTCTAATATTTCTACTTTTCACACAATATCTTTTTCTTTCCTCCATGTTAACAGTCAATTAACACTAACATGAATTGAAGGTCAGCCTCTTCAACAACCATTCATTGTTATTGGCCAAATTATTCTCATATTTTATATTAAAATTATATCTTATTCTGGTCCCCCCTGACTACCTCCTTTTCTAGTATAATAAGTATATGTAGTATAATATAGTAAGTAATTATAATAAGTTTATAAGTAGTCAGTATAAATGAGCAATAGAAGGAAATAAGACTGCAAAGAAGAGATAACATGCAAACATATATATAAAAAGCAAGCCATATGCAGGATAGACAAGTGGTAATTAACAGAAGGAAGGCATTAGAATTAAGAGGGATAAATCAGGAGAAGGATATATTCAAGAGAAGAGAACACAGGAAGTATTCATTTTAATTTTTTCTGCCCTAGTCATATGACATCTGAAGGATGGTGCTCTGTTCTAGGAGTAACACATTTTAAGAATGACAGTAATAAGTTTGAGCCTGTCCTCAGGAGTATGGTCAGAATGATTAAAGGGCCAGAGATGATACCACTTAAGAATAAGTCTATGAAACTGGGGGTGTTTCACTTGGAAGAGTAGACTCGGGGGAGATATAGTAGCTGTCTTGGAATATTTGAAGGACTATCATGATGTAGCTGAGGGTTTCTATTTGCTCTACTTGACTGCCAAGGACACAACTTAAAGTAAAGATTGGAAGTGTCAGAGAGGGAGATCGGGGCTTACTATAAAGAAAAGCTTCCTAACATGTGGAACATTCCAAAAATGCATGAGCTGCCTCAGGAAGCATTGGGTTTCCTATCACCAGAGGAGGCCTTCTAGAAGAAGCCACATGATCACTTGTTGGAAATGTGGCAGAGGGGATTCTCACTCAGACGTGGGTTGGAGTTCCCTTTTGAGCTGGAGAGTCTGGGATTCTGTGATCTCTAAGGACCCTCCCCACCAGTCCTAAATCCTATGATCTTAGGGTTAAGAATGCAGTGCCCTTCTTTTCCCTCCTCCTCCATCATGACCCATCCGGGGCATTCTCCCTTCCAAGGCCTACCCTGGGACAGGAACGGGGAAGGGCCCGGACATGCGCTCATTCCTCCTATTTCCAGGCTGTTGCTATTCTTTCCTTGTGCTCAGCTCAGACAATTTCTGAAGCGTGATTGTCTGCTCCAAATAGGGCGTAACAAGAGCTAGGGGAGTGGTGGTAATGGCACGGGGGACATGGGAAAGCTCTCTGCTCTCCTCCACCTTCTGACCTGAGGAGTCACATTGACTGTGAGACCCCCTGTGGACTTAAGTAAGACGCAACATAGCCCACTGAGTTGCAGATTTCAGTAGATTCAGGTTCAACCTGAATTCTTCAAATAGGAAGAAACAGGGGAACACGCAACCACAGCAGCCGCAGAGACCAGCCACTGACCTAACAGTGAATTGGTCGTAACCCCTGGCCCTATAAATATTAGGGAGGAAAGGGAAATGCCAGGTTTGAGAGGAATGATTTTCCCTGACTGCAGAGTGAATCGATAGCCTGCCTGTCTCTAAAATACTGCCCTGGGACTAAAGTGTACAGAAAGTGGAAATTTCTTTTTAGACTGATAAAATTGTTCTCTCTCTTCATTCCATTAAAGGGCCAAAGATGAAGTGGAAGGGAAGATTTATAACCACAGGGACACAGGCAGATTGGTGTACTGGGTTTGGGGAGTGGGGAGTGGTGGAAGAAGAGAAAAGACAGGAGAATTTCCGGAAAGCCCAGAGTCACTAAAACTAGCTGGAGTGATCCGGGGGAATTTTCATGGAAGAAATAAATACCCATTAAAAAGTTTGGGGGGGAGAGGGGGAGGTAGTGGGTCACACCAGAGGGAAGGGTAAAGAGACAATTCTCAGCGAGGAATTTGTTTTGAGCACATTATAAGCCAATAATGTAATGATGGCAGCCAAAAAAAGCCTATGTGATCTTAATTTTCATTAAGATATGTGGCGTCCAAAACAAGGGAAGTGGAGTCCCAGTGTTCTCCACCATCTGTTACTGTGTTCAAGCCTGAACTGAAAGGTGTGGGATCTGGCTCATGGAAAGCACTGAGCAGATGCTGACTGATGGATTCTGGGTACCACATTTTAGGAAGCCCATTATGCTGGAGAGTATCGAGAGGAGGGCAACAGAATGGGGAAGGGCTTTGGAATCATATAGGCTTGCAGTTAAATTTAAGGCCTTTGGTCAGTTGATAAGCAATTATTAGGAAAGTTGAGAAGAGTTTGGGAAGAAAGAATGAGTTCTGTTTTGGTTGTGTTGAGTTCAAGATACCTATGGAACACCTCGTTTGATACGTCCAAAAGACATATGATGCAGGACTAGAGCTCTGGATAGAAATTAAGGGAATAGACATATAGATCTGGGAATCACATGCATAGAGGCAGTAATTGAACCCAAGGGAGCTGATGAGATCACCAAGTGAAATAGTATAGAAGTGAAAAGAAAAGTCAGGTGGTACAGTAGATAGAGCTCCAGGTCTGAAGTTAGGAAGACCTGAGTTCAAATCTGGCCTCAGATACTTGCCAGCTGTGTGACCCTGGACAAGTCACTTAACCCTGTTTGCCTCAGTTTCCTCATCTGTAAAATGAGCTGGACAAGGAAATGACAAACAACTCCAGTACCTTCGCCATGAAAACCCCACACCCAGTATCAATGAAGAGTTAGACATGACTGAGCAACAACAACAAAAAGAATAGGACCCAGGACATGCGTGGGTTTTGGTCTTTCTTCCCATACTTCATAGCAAACCTTTATAGCATTAATAAGTTAATGAAAATCTGCCTTTTCTCCTTCTCACATTCCCCTTCCCCATAGAAAGAAAGAAAAACAAAATTCCTGTTATAAACATGTAAAGCAAAACAAATTCCTGTATTGACCACATCAAAAAAAGTTTCAATCTGTACAGTTCATCACCTCACCATCAGAAAGTGGGCATCATATTTCATCACGACTCCTCCATAATTATGGGTGATCATTATATAGATCAGAGTTCCTGGCTTTCAGAGCTTTTGTCTTTACAAGATTGTTGTCCTTGTACAATGATTCTCTTAGTTTTGCTCACCTCATTCTGTATCAATTCGCATAAATCTTCCCAGGTTTTCCTGAAACTATCCCCTTCATTATTTCTTACAGCACAGTGGGGTCCCATCACATTCATATGGCATACCTGGCCAGCCATTCCCCAATTATTGAGCACACCCTCAGTTTTCAATTTTTTGCCACCACAAAAGACCTAATTTACATACATATACACACATATGTGTGTGTGTGTGTGTTCTTTTCCTCTTTAATCTCTTAGATCAGTTTAATTAAACTTTTCAGTCATAGTTTCAAATTGCTTTCCACAATGGCTAAACTAGTTCACAAGTCCACCAATAGCATATTACAGCCTCTCCAGATGTCATTAGATTATTTGGTCTCTCAGAGAGAGAAGATTTCCTTAAGAGTATGCAATTTGGAGAAAGAAAAGGACTTCTTCAAGGGTTGGACTAATGTCAATAAGAGGCCAGGAGATCTGAACCTTGCCAAGCTTCTATGATATTGCTGTAAATTGATCAGATGGGGCTGATGGAAGGTGAATAGGAAGTGTTTGTTAAGCAGGCCAAAAATGTCTTCCATTGAGTGTGTCTGAGAGGAGGGAAGTCAAATGGGCTATTTGAAGGCTTTCTGTTGCCACGTTTGTTCATGGCAACTAGGTGGTGCCATGGATGTAGCCCTGGGCCTGGAAACAGGGAGATCATCACTCAAACACGGCCTTCAATACTTATTAGGTGTATGTGACTCTGAACAAGTCACTTAACCTCTGTCTGCCTCCGTTTCTTGTTTTTTTTTTTCAGATGTAAAATGGGGATAATAATAGCATATACCTCCCAGGTTGTTGTGAAGACTAAATGAAATAATATTTATAAAATCAAATGAGATAATAAATAAGTAAAAAATAGCACAGTGCCTGGCATATAGTAAGTACTTAATAAATGTTTGTTCCCTTGTTCCCTTCTCCATACATCCTCTTCCAACTTAGGCATTTTTGATGGTGAAAGAAATATAAACTCTCCCATACCTGGAGTGGCAAAAGAGTACTATGTTGGGATGCTCATGCTTCCTTTTTACATAGATAAATGGATGGATATGTGATCTCTGGATCCCCTAATAACTATATTGTACATTGAGCATCTATATGAAAGTGGGAACCCTATTACCTATACTTGGAGAAATCTAGACATGAGTCATGCCCATGGTTTTATGAGGAGGAGTTTTACAATAGGGTAATGAACCAAAAGGAGAAATAACCCTTTGGAATCAAAACCAGTCCATTTAAACCCAGCATCCTGGGGAGAGTTCTTGAATTTTGGTAACGTAAGTAAATGCAAAATACAAAACAATTACCAAGTCATTTCTGTGGTAGAGGCAGGGAAAGCACCAACAACTTGGGAAGTCAGAGATCATATATGCAGCCAAGAATCTAAATAAGAAAAAGCTTTCAGGCCCCAACATGCACTTCCCTCTCCAGCCCAGGCCCATACACCTAAGTCAATGATATCATTTTTTTTCACTGTTTCCTAATCTAACAGGGCAGGAGGAAAATTAAAAACCAAATTGAAGTTCATCACTCCTATACTGAAACCACTCAGGCTATCTTTAATGAAGCTTTTCTATGGGCTCATCCATTAGATGCCTCTGATTACTTTCTAAGACTTCCTTTGGAGCAATCGGGCTATTGGTCCCCAGTATCAGCAGCCCACTTTCTGCTGCTTATGTCCTTGAGTGCTCTGGCCCTGTGTTTTTGTAATCTAATACCCGGTCAGGCTTGAAAGCACTTCACTTTTTAATCATCATCATTTCTGAAGTTACTTTGTGTTTCTTCTGTTCCCAGCTGTTTACTTCAGAAGAGTTAATTGCTTGTTTAATCAAGCTTGTACTATTGATTAAGGCAGATAGAAAAGGAAGGACACAGCACTTAACTTCTCTGGTCCTCAGTTTCCTCATCTGTAAAATGAGAGCATTGAGCAAAATGACCACTAAGGCCCCTTTCAGCTTTTAAATCTGACATCTCCTACTGACTTTTTGTCATCTGTCTTTTTTTTTCCTTCTAAGTCCTCTCATTCTTTACTGTAATTTGGAAAGAACCATCATTGTCCCCAGGAAGTAGTGCTGCTTTGAGATCCCTAGCTTTCAAACATCATCCTTTTCTGTTGTGGTATCAAACTGGATTCTCATTTCCTGTGTAACAACAACTCAAATTCATGTGGGGTTTTTAAAGTTTACAAAGCTCTTTCTTCAGAACAACCCTGTGAGGCAGGAGGTGAGAGTATCATTATCCCTGATTTAGTTGAAAAAGCTGGGGAACAGAGAGGTTAAGTATTTGGCTCAAGGTCACACGGCTAGTAAGTGTCAGAAGTGGGATGCCAACTCCCACTGGCCTCCAAGAGCACTCTGCTTTCCATCAGATTGCACTGCCTCTCAGAGTGCCAAATTAGGAGTAAGAAGAGGTCAGTAGGGAAATAAAGAGTAAAATCAGAATAGAGACCAAAAAGAGGAAAAGAAGAGCAGAGAGGACCAGCTTCTAACCAGTCTCTCCCTGCCTCGTTTTTCTTAATGCATCCCACTTGCAAGTTGTTTTCTTGCCCAGAGCAAGCCTTAAGCTATCTGGAATGCCCTATCCTGCCCAAGAGTATCTTCCCCAACTGCCTGTCACGATGCCTGAAATTCCACCATTAGAAATCACTTCCCTTGGGTTAAGGTGATGTTCTTTCTTAAACAGCAAATTCTCCTTCAGGGGTGAGATGATCTGTTATCAGTTACTCAGCGATGAGGGTAAATTAGCTTGTTGCATGCTTTCCTCTAGAGCAGCTCCAGCTGCTATCACAGCTAAGAACAGACATTGAAGGAATAAGTTTAGCGCAATTTAAGTTGGTCTCAGTAAGCATATGAGAAATGTTAATTCTATTGAATTGGGAGAGTGCTGGAGGGAGGGATGGTTTACAGTTTGGCTTCCAAATTCATCCTTCACCTAGGAACTATTCTCTCCAAAGTGACCAACTGTCATTTAATAACCCAATCTAACTACCTCTTCTCAGTCCTCCTCCTTTGCCTCTCTGCAGCATTTCCCATAGTTAGCCACCCTCTTTTTACCTGGCCACTCTCTCCTGTCTGGGCTCAGGTGACATCACTCTCTCTTGCTTGTCCTCCTACCTACCGGACTGCTTCTTCTCAGCCTCTTCTGTTGGATCATTATCCATTTCCTGCTACCAACCTGTGGGAGCATCCTGGGCTTTGTCCCGGGCCCTCTTCTCTCTACACGTTCTTACTTTGGTGACCTCCTCAGCACCCTCAGGTGTGACATTCCCAGAGGTAGAGATCCAGATTTACATCAACAACTGCCTATCAGATAGTTCAAACTGGAAGTTCTGAGGGCATCTCAAATCATTTATGTCCAAAACCCATCCCTTTTCAGAATTTCTTTATTTCTGATTATGGTGCCACCATCTTTCCAGTTATCAGGGATCTAAACTTCTAAATCTCTTTCAACTCCTTATTCTCTCTCACTCCATATCCAACCAGTTGCCAAATCCTGTCATTTCTACCTTTTTTTTTTTTTTAAACATCTTTCACATTTGTCTCCTTTTCTATTTTCATACCTGGACCTCAATTGCAGTCACCTGCACTATTACATTGGCTTCTCAATTGACTCTCTTGCCTCATCCCTCTCCCCTCTAATTCATCTTTCACAAGGCTGCCAAGGTGATATTTGTAAAGGACAAGTCTTGCCTTGCCACGCTTTCACTCAAAAAACTCCAGTGACCTCGAGTCTAATACAAATGGCTCCATTTGACATTTTAAACCCTTCAAAACCTGATTTCAACTTACCTTCCCATCTTATTCTACATTATTCCCCCCTGAAAACGCTTCAGTACAGCTAAAATGGTCTTCTGGCTGTTTCTCACACGTGACATTTGTGGGGAAAGTGGACAAAGCACCACCCCCTCCCAAATGAACCTCAGACACCATCTTCAGCTATTTTATTGTAAGTGAGCCGAAGGACACAGCTGCCGCAGCTAGTGTCCTTCAAGTGTCTCATTCTCACCTTTCATTGGAATCAAAAGCAGCTACTGAGGGTGAAAGATTCCAGAATCCTGGGAAAGTTCTCCCAGTCTGGTCCTGTAGGCATATTTCTTTGGTTTAAGTGAGACCAGCTGTATTTAGATGATAACTCCTTTAGCTCTCTCCTAGAGCTAAGAATACACATTTTTTTTTCCCAACAAGTATACTATTTTAATTTAATTTTTTAAATACCTGTTTTATGGCCAACTTTCTTTTCTTTGTTTAGTATGATGTTACTTTGTATAGTGTTTAGGTTATGAATATTGCCCTAAAAATCTGTATATAAGGAGACTCATGTTATATGCTCAGGGTAGATTGCTGTCCATCTTCCAATCTGCCTCAGTTAGCTGTTGTAACTGACTGCTTGCTTAATTTTTGATTAACTCCTCACTGCTATTATGTGATCCTGACCTCAAGAATCCAGACTGATAAGAGGTGGTTGTTTTGCATCCCTAAAAAATTCTACTATGTATTCTATCCCCCAATTCCATGCTTTTTCATAGGCTGTCCCCCCATGCCTAGAATTCAGTTCCCTCTAGAGCTCAGCTCAGGCACCATCTATTACATGAGATCCCTTCCAAGTGAAAGTGCCTTCCCCTAAAACATTCACCTAATATGTATTCTATAATAACAATAATAACTAACATTTATATGGTACTTGCTATGTGCCAGGCACCGTCCTAAGTGCTTTACAATCATTATCTCATTTGATCCTCACAACAACCATGGAAAAATAAGTATTATTATCCCCATTTTAAAGATGAGGAAACTGAGGCAAATAGAAATTAAATTTGCCCTATCTCACACAGCTAGCAAGTGTCTGAGGCTGGATTTGAACTCAGATCTTCTTGATTTCAGGCCCAGCATTCTATCTACTATGCCACCCAGCTGCCTATATATTTTGCATATGCTAACATATGTGTATCATATAACATATGGCTTCTATGACTGACTTATCCACTATTCTCCAAGAAACTCATTATTGGGATAATTTCATTGTCCTGTGAGATTTCATCAGCATTGGTACACTATCTCATTACTACCCTCTGCCTCTCTGATTGGAGGGTGAGGCCATAAACTCCAAAACCTCTGTTTAAGGAGAGAGCCCACTTCAGTCATCTTTTCATTTCTTACCTGGCTTCACTACCTTGGGACTTCACCATGCCCCTTCTTTAGGTACCTCCCCTGCCGCTTTTTAGCTTTCTTTTGGGTTTAGTCTTCTGCTATTAGACTGCAAGCTCTTGAAAGCAGGGACAATCTTTTTTTTTTAATTTTGATCCCCAGTGCTTGGCACTGGGCACTGAAACATATTATGTGCTTAGGAAATGTTTATTGATTATGTATGTGAGGCCTCTAGGTGGCTCAGCAGATAAAGCACTGGGCCTGGAGTCAGGAAGACCTGAGTTCAAATCCAGCCTCAGACACTCACTAGCAGTGTGACCCTGGGCAAGTCACTTAACCTCTGTTTGCCTTAATCCACTGGAGAAGGAATGGCAAGCCAATCATGTATGTTTGCCAAGAAAAATCCATATGGGGGTTGCAAAGAGTCAGACACGACTGAACGACTGAATGACAACAATAATAACGTGATGTCTACCCTGATAATATGAATGTGAGCATCCTGAATGCAAGAATGGTTTCATTTGTGTCTTTGTATCCCCAAAAGCTAACATAGTGACTGGTATAAAGTAGACTCTTAATTGAATGCTTGTTTATTGATTGATCAAGACATGAGTACTGCTGGGAAAGGCAAACTTGAATGGAGGGGTGGCACTGGCATGTGAAGGAGTGCGGGAGGTAGGTTGAGAAGCCATAAGTCAGCATTAGATGGTGGAGAGGGCACCATCAGGAGAAGTAGGAAGGGGTACTCAAGTTCTTTAGGGTGTTGTCTGGAGTCATTCTTTGGCAAGGAGAATGTGCATCAGATGTTCAACAGCCTTCCTGGACTTGCATCAATAGCCAGAGAGCCAAAAGAAAGAAAGAGGAAAAAATCCCAAAGATTGGCCAGAATTGGTATCTAGGGAAGCCCAGTATGGTCAAGACCCAAGGTGATGTAGTAGAAACAGCACTAATCTTGGATTCAGAAGCAGACTTAAAAGTTGCTTTCAAGTATCTGAAACAGGTTACACAGGCTATAATGGGCTAGTTCTGTGAGACCCCAAATGACCAAATTAAGAACAATTGGTAACAGTTACAATGAGCATCAGGGAAAGAAAATTTTTTCTAGCAATTAGGACTGTCCCAAAGTAGAATAAACTACCTCAGGAGAACATAGGAACATAGATTTAGAGCAAGAAGGGAACTTAGAGGTCATCTAGGCCAACCCCCTCATTTTCTTTTTTTTTAATTTTTTTTCCCAATTATACGTAAAGAAAATTTTAGCATTCATTTTAATAAAATTTTGAGTTCTGATTTTTTCTCCCTATCTCTCTTCCCTCCCCTCTTCCTAAAACAGTAAGCAATTTGATAGAGGTTATATATATACAATCATGTAAAACGTATTTCCATATTAGTCATGGTTGTGAAAGAAGAAACAGACCAAAAGCAAAAAAAAAAAACCCACAAAAATAAGTGAAAATAGTATACTTTAATCTGTAGTTAGAGTCCACCAGTTCTTTCTCTAGATGTGGATAGCATTTTCCATCATGAGTCCTTTGTAGTTGTTGTGGATCATTGTATTGCTGAGAAGAGCAAAGTCAGTCATAGTTGATCATCGCACAATGTTGCTGTTATTGTGCACAATGTTCTCCTCATTCTGCTTTTCACTTTGCATCAGTTCATGTAAGACTTTCCAAGTTTTTCTGAAGTCCACCTGTTCATCATTTCTTATAGCACAATTGTATTCCATTACATTCATATACCACAACTTGTTCAGCCTTTCCCCAACTGATGGGCATCCCCTCAATTTCCAATTTTTTTACCAACACAAAAAGAGCTGCTCTAAATATTTTTGTTCATGTAGATTCTTTTCCGTTTTTTATGTCCCTCATTTTCTAGATGAGTAAACTGAGGCCCAGAGTGATTAAATGATTTGACCAAGACCATGTAGGTAGTAAATGTCAGAGTCAATATTCCAACTTAGGTCGTCTGACTCCAACTTCAGCTGTTGGGCTATGAGGTAATGATTCTAGAGGTCTTCAAGCAAAGGCCAGATGACCATACATCAAGTTTGTTTTAGGATGACTCCTTTTTCAAGTACACATGGTATAGATGACCTTCTAACTCAGATTGCGATTCTACGATACGTACTTCCAATCTCATTCCTCTTACTAGGTGTGTGACAACAGACAATTAGCCACCTCTCTCAATTCACTTGATCACCTCATTTCAAAAATCAGAATGAGTATTGGCCCCACTTATTTCATGAGGGTGTTGTGAGCAGTGTGGTAAAATGGAAAGAGCAGAGCTGAGTTCAATCCTGCCTCTCACATTTACTGACTTCATCAGCTTTTTAGTTTGACCAGATTTGTAAGCTTTTTACTAGATCGTAAGCTCCTTGTGGGTAAAGCCTGTCCCTAGTGTCTGACACATAGTAGGCACTTAATAAATGTTTATTAATTGATTAATTGAATGACCATGGACTGTCTGAGCCTCAGCCCCTTCATTTGTGGATCTGTAAAACTCTAATACCTGTCTCCCTAGAAATGCCCATGGGAGCTGGTTGTAGATTAGATTGAAGGAGATAATGTATGGAAAATGTTTTGTAACCTTAAATCACAATATAAACATTAGTTATTATCATAGATAGGAAAGTTCTTTAAGTACTATTCAAGTGGAAGTTAAGACTGAGGAAGAATTCAGTGACTATAATTGGGCAGTACCAGTTATGGACAAAACATGGTGGGGTGGACTGTGTACAAGGAATAAGGAGACAATGTGTCAATAAAAAAGGCACTGGCACTCAAGTCAAAGGTCCTGAAATCAAATCCTGACTTTGCCCATTCTATACATGTCTCACAAATAGGGTGAGCTGGGAACTGTTTAAGAATGTACCTTCTGATCTAAATGGGCATGAGCTGGTAGATATTTAATAACTGACTCTGTATAAAAAAATGTACCTGTGTGATCTTAGCAGGGGTGTGCTGATAAATGTTTAACAACTGGTTCTCTGGGGGTGGGGGAGAATGTACCTGTGTCATATAAACAAGGGTGAGCTGGCAAATATTTAACAACTATCTCTTTGAAGGAAAAAAATAATGTATGTGTGACCTATTTGCTTCATTATTAACAGTTTCTCTCTCACTTTCTTAAGGCTAGACAATCAACAAAGCAATAAATTGAACCCTGATTTGTAGTGTTTGACATTTCCTAGCTGTAAATGCTCACACTGCAAATTTAACTATCAGCTCTTGTGAACCAGATAGGAGTCAGTCCTAGCACACCCCTGACCTAAGTCACTTAACTGTTCTGGGCTTGTTTCTTCTCCTGTACATGGGGGCACGGGAAATTGAACCAGGTGGCTTCTGAAGTCCCTTTCAGCTTTAAATCTATGTTGCTATAAGGTCTGAGTTCAAACCTCACCAACTGTGTGAATATAGGAAAATCCCTTAATTTCCCAGGGCCTCAGTTTTCTGAGTAAAATGGGTATGGCGGTACTGTGCTACCCTTCTCACACAAAAGCTTTCTGCAAGACTTAAAAGTTCCACAACCCTATGAGTTGTTCTTTACCCTTTAGCCCTTGCAGCAGGTATGGAAGCCTGGAAATAATGCTTAAGGTTGGCCACCATTACCCAAGGAGAAATGATTTGCTTTTCCAACAGTCCCCATCCTATCCCCCATCTGAAGGAGCTAGAGAACTAACTGAACAATCCTAGATATCTCTAGTTCATCTGTCTAAAAGGCATTGATTGTTTCAGTCAATGTATTTTTAAACGGTTCTCATGAAAAATTAGGGCTAGTCCACTGATATCCCTTCTATTCCACATTTTCAAAATAATTCTTATTTAGAGAACATTACTAAAATATCTTCTTCTGGCATTGACCTGATCTTAGGTTCTTGAAGATTGCAGGCCATGTTCAAGCTGACCCTGTTAAGTTCTATCAAGCTGGAAGGGCTTCATGTGTAGACATGTGATAGAATCATATCCACTATCATGGAATCAGCCTAGCTAAACTCAGAGAGGCTCCTCTTAGGTTGGCAGAAGGGTAATATATTTTTATATTTCCATACCTCTCAAAAACCAAGAGCCAAGAATCCTACATCTCTCTAATTTTCACTTGCATTTACTTTTGATGGAGTTAAAATGCTGTTTTCTTAGAGACTGATGAACTATCCTGCTGACAAACCCTGTGGGATTCTCATTTTTCTTTATCAACTACTGAATTTCCCCATCATTTCATCAAATAATTCTTGATGTTTGTAAGTGTTCTGGTCCAGATGAGTAAATATGGTGTTGGATACCAAATCTCTGAAAGCTGCCTGCTCTTTTTCTGCTCCACTGTTGCTAATTATGTGTTGGCTCAGCTTTCCCTCCAAGTTAGCAACAAACTGTTCCCACTAGAAGTGCTCTAATCTGTTACCATTAAGTCTTCTGGTAGTCTTGCCTTGAGGCCATAGCTTTTGTTGAATGTGAATATTTAGCTTGGAGAAGATAAGTCTATGATTGGTCCAGCACTCTACACCACACAACACCTTCATCACTCTCACATACTGTCTGTCTCTTCTCCTTACAATGACATAGCCTATTAAATGCCAATGTTGCTGCAAGGTGCCCTTTTCAGGGCTGCTTTCCATCTTTGGTGTCCACCTGATTCACTCAACTTTCACCTGTGGCTCCAAGAAGCTGTAGCACGTGCAGTGACCACACCCTGCTAAACCATTTAGGTAGACCAGCTAAACCAGGTTGAAGGTAACCAAGGGGTCCCCAACTTGTTAGTGAATTGGGGGGGGGTGTCTACCCTAAGAAAGTGAGGACTTACCCTGGTGGAATGAACAGATGAGAACAATTTGTTCCAATGGTCATGAAGGCAACTGAAGCAGATGCTGTAGAGTGCCTTAGAGCTTAGTCAAATATCAAAGAGCTCAAGGTCAGCCCCTGCATCTCAAAAACCATTTAGTAAGTCACAGTTGAGGTTGGGAGCAGAGGGAGTCAACAAATTGATCATTAGATTGTAAGCTCCTTCAGGACAGGGCCTGTCTTTTGCCTCTTCCTGGCACAAAGTAGGTGCTTAATAAATGCTTATTGATTGATTAGTTAATGAGCATTTATTAATCTAGACATTGTCCTTACATTGGAGCTACAAATGTAAAAAGGGACAGAATCTCCAAAATGTCCCAGAACCATCCAAGGTTCAGAGAAATGGGGCTCTTGTTGAAACCACCTTGCATTGACTTTACCCTCTGTGCTTTCCTGGAGGGCAAAGACCATCTCACCTCTTTGTCTCTTCTTAGTTACTTTCTTCCTTTGCAATTCTCTAACAGAGAACTGGTTGCAGAGGAAACATGCCTGCTACTCCTGATTTTCCTCCTCCAGTTTGAGGCAACACAGTATGGTCATCCTTCAAATTGCTATTTGTGTAAACCACGTCATTTAAAATACTTTCACAGTATGTGTGTGTCAGTGTATTAAAATCTGACTGGCCGTTCATATCTATCCAATTCTGCTTACTTGAATGGGAAGTGAAGAAGTATAAAACCCCAGGATGGAAGCCAACTTGAAGTCTTGGGGTTTTATAAACCTAAAGTTGTATTTTCTCAGTGCAAGTTGGCTAGGGGCTCAAGCTACATATTTAATTGAGAGTACAGTGCATTAGAAGGAAAAGGAGAATAATTTTTTTGGCCAGACCCTCCTGACACATGAGTTGATACGGAGCCCCAGGCTGCCAGTGGGCAAAGCAAGACTGAGAGCTCCTTCAATAGCTCTGCTGACTCAGTGGGTGACTGACAGCTCAGCTTGCCAGTGCCTCAGTGCCCCTGGCTGCTTACATACTGAAAGTGCTTTGCAAACCTTAAAGCACTAGAGGAATGTCAGCTCATATTACCTCTGCTCCAGGAAATTCACTCTCAGAGAACAACTTCCATAGAGAGTTTTCTTGCATAGAAATAAACATAGCAACACACATTCCACCTCAACCCACAGCCACCAGCCCCAGTTCTCAGGCTTATTTGGCATGGGTGTTTCCACTTCAGAATCACATGGTCAGGATAAATGACTTTACATACCTAGGATCTTGTCTACCAGTGAATCAGGCTTGGTCACAGTGGTCTTATATGGAAACTGAGATTAGGCCATTCTTTTTCCTCCTCTGGTGAGCCTCATATAATTACTGCATGCATCAATTCTGCCAGAACAAGGGGCACTCGAGTTTTGTTTTGTTATGTTTTGCTTCATACAGTTTTAATGACTTCCTCCATATAAAATATACCCCTCAAAATTAAAAAATTAAAAATTTAGAGGTCAATTCTCTGACAAGAGAAGGGGTAACACCCATTGCGGGCTGAAGCATTTGTAAATAAATAGATTCTGAGATGGGTGCCTGAAAGTTAATGTGCCTAGAGCTAATTGCACCATTACTGATATTTTGAGCCTGGGCTTGAAAATATAGTTCAGGAAACTGAAATATTTATGAATGGGCCTCATTTAACCTCCATGCATCTTAGAGCATTGCATTGGTTAAAAATCCTCCTTAATGGAATCATAGCTCATGGGGGATGAAAAGAATTGGCCCAACTCCCTAAACTCATTTTTCCTTTTAGTTTTACATTCTGCTGTTAGAGTGGGCCATGGAAGAAAAGGGGAAATAATTGTTGTCCTGGGGGAAAAAAAATGACAGTATTATTTCTTATAGGTCCTTGTGGCATTTGCTCTCTTCTATTCCCTTTTCTTCTTTCTTCTCCATCCAGGATCCAGCCTCTATTACCTATTCCCCTTATTTATTTAGGTTGTAGACAATCCTGTGGCATCTCTTCAGATGACTAGGTCCTCAATCTAGTTTGATTGAACAAAACTTTATTAAGGATCTCCTCTATGGCTGGAGTCCTAAAAACTCCCCCTTCTCTGATCTCCTTCCATCTTGACTGGATCATGTTTCCAGGTGCTTCTCCCCACCCTTTTCCTTACCTACAGTTATCTGCTGGTCACAATCCTGTGCTGCTTTCTCCCCTCATTCAGCCAATCTAGTTGAAATATGTTCTGTCCACAGTGTCCTATTTATGTTATGAGCAGAATGGTAATGGGCAATTCTGGTACCCAGACTAAGATTCAGTTGAGGCTAGGAGGAAAACAGTAGAATCTGCAGGACTTCCCAGAAATTGCGTTGCTCTTCTCCCTTGGCAGAATGTGCTACAAGACTTATAAAATGTTCCCTATTTCTGGGAAGAACAAGGTCCAGAGAAAGATATTCCTGGAGAAATAAAGCCCTTAAGAGCACACTCTTACCTGCCAATCATGCCTGAATTACCTAGGGATTATGCTATTCTTTCTCTTTACCTGGTCTAGAGTCTGCACCTCTCCTCTATGCTCCATCCCTTCCTGATCTTCATCCTGAGACTGAGGGAGGAGTCCTGTATTCTCTTCCAATCCTTTCCCTTGAAACAGGAAGTGTGCACCCTTTCCCCCCCACCCCCATTTGTACCCTTGAAGAAGAGGCCTGATTACCTTGCTTTAGTTTCAACTCTGACTTTGAGGCGTTCTCTTCAGTGGTAAAGAAAAGCTGTTACAATAAGACAAAAATGGAGAAGCATTTTCTTCCTATCGATCCTTCTTTAAACCTTTAGTTGAATCTCATTGTTCCTTTCCTAAACCATTTACTTATTTGTTTCCCTTCTCTGATATTCTGATAACTAATTGTACTTTGCTTTCTTTGCTACTTTTCTCTAAAAAAGATAAATGCCTTAAAAAAATACTAGTTTTGTAGTTGAACTTTTTAAGAATCATCATTAATTTGTTCTCTTGCCTCTGGAATTGATTTCCTCTTGACACACTTAGAAACACACTTCTTAATCTAGCCTGTAGCTCACATTCGCACACACTGCTTCATTTCTTGCTGTTGAACTGATTTAGATATGTGTGGTTTTCTCTCCTTTGCTCCATTTCCAGTTTGTGACATTCGTAGCTCAGATTTGGTGAGGATTTTTGTTAATGAAGCCCTGAGGACCGCTACTTTTCCTCATATTTTGTATTTCTCAGAGGAATTGTAATCCATAGAAGTTTAATTATATCATCTTTTAGTATTCACCAACCAGCCTGTTCTCCACTCATAGATTCCAATACTCTGGGCTCACTGGATTTCTTTATAACTCTCAACATTTTCCTCCTCTTCGATGCCAGCCTGTCAAATTGTCTTCCTCTTTTTCTCCAGCTGGGTAAGCTTAGATACCTGTTTACTAGTTGAAACAAAGTCCAGTATCGATTGCTATATCCCATCCTCAATTGGCTACTTTTTTTTAGTAGTTGTATCAAGGTTATTCTGTTCAGAAAATAAATTCTCCCTGGATATATAGGTGTATTTTTATATAGAAATGTTCATTTTCTTTAACAAATCTCCTCAATTTCTCAGTAACACGTCTTAATGTTTTATTCCTCTTTTCTCTTCTGTTTCAGAGGTTTCTGGGAAAATCTCATAACCTTCATGAGGCCTTCAACTATCAACTGAAGGCAGAGTTTGAATGTCTATCTTTTCTTCTCCAACTCTATTGGTACATTACCTAACCTCACCCAAAGACTATGTGATAGAGCTCCAGGAATTGCAGACTTATGAAAAAAAAATCAGATAGACATAAACATTGGTAATAGATTGTAAACCATAGGCAACGTACCCATTTAGTAGGGAATTTTAGTTTTTGGAGTGGCATCCGGATTCTGAACAGATAGCCTCTAAGTACAGGGAAAATCTGCATTCAGATTGATAGAAGCTGACTGTGTCATTGATGATGATCAAGTAGGCCCAAGCAGAAATGTGAATTAGGTGGCTTGTCTTTGATGTCCTTTGCAATTCCTGGAGATACAATCACTTTCCTGTAACCTATAACCTCATCCTTTTTTCCCCTCAAGCAGCAGCTTGCTGGCATCCCCTTCAGGTTTCTCATAGAATCATAGATTTAGAGCCAGAAAAACCTTAGGGTAAAACCCTCTCTTTTTCACAAATGAGGAACTTGAAGCCCAGAGATGTTAAGTGATTTGGCCAAGATCAAACAATCAATCAATGAATATTTATTAAATACTTGCTATGTGCCAGGCAGTGTGCTAAGTGCTGAGGTTACAAAAAGAGGAAAATGATAATCCCTGCCCTCAAAGAGTTTACAATCTAATGGGGGAGACAATGTGCAAACAAATATACACAAAGCAAGCTATGTATAGGATAAAGTTTGTTGCTGTTCAGTTGTTTTACAGTCAGGTCTGACTTTTTGTGACCCCATTTGGGGTTTTCTTGGCAAAGATACTGGAGTGCTTTGCCATTTCCTTCTCTAGTTCATTTTACAGATAAAGAAACTGACGCAGAGTTAAGTAACTAGCCCAGGATCACACAGCTATTAAGTGTCTGAGGCCAAATTTGAACTCAAGAAGGCTGGGCACTGGAAGTAAGAAGGGTTAGGAAAGTATCACAGAGCTCATTAGTGAGTCAGGATTCCAACCTAGGTCTTTCTGGCAACAAGGTAGAGAGAACATTGGAGAACACTGGAGTTTGAATCCAACCTCAGACACTTCCTAGTTGTGGGACTCTGGTAGTCACTTAACCTCTGTCTGCTCCAGTTTCTTTAATTATAACATAGGGATAACAATAGCACCTACCTCACAGGATTGTTGCAAGAATCAAATGAGATAATATTTGTAAAGAACTTTGCCGACCTTAAAGTGCCATAAAAGCACTAGCTGTTATTAGTGTTATTATTATTATTGTTATCATTCACTCTGCCACACTGTATCTGAGCTGCCACATTTCTTTTGTCCTATTATTCCTTCTTAAAAGTATATTTTCAAATGAATAATTTTCTGATGTATGTGGATTCTTTGATTTTGAGAAGTTTTCTCCCCCTGCCTGTGAATGAAAGCCAAACCCAAAGCCTTGTAAAACCAGGGGGTTCCCTAATCCCCATATTAATATCCTCAGCAAAGTGAGACAGTTAAACCATCAGACTGTAAGGTTGCAGCTGCTCCCAGTAGCTAGGGTTTCACCTTTTAATCTACCCCACCTCCATCTGAGGATGTCTATAAGCAGCAGATAATTCTGGGATTTGAACCTGGTATTGGATTGGTCCTTATACTGTCTGTGAAGCTAAAGGTTTGCAAAGAAGGTGACCGAGAGCTTCAGGGTGACTCACAGTGCTGATAGTATGTCTGTAGCCAACCTTTCTCAATGTATTGCTTCTAATGTGATGGGGGGGGGGCAGCTAGGTGGTGAAGTGGATAGAGTGCCAGCCCTGCAATCAGAAAGACTCATCTTCCTGAGTTCAAATCCAGCTTCAAACACTTATTAGCTGTGTGACCTTGAGCAAGCCACTTAACCCTGTTTGCCTCAGTTTCTTCATCTATAAAATAAACTGAAGAAGGAAATGGCAAACCACTCCAGTATCTTTGCCAAGCAAACCCCAAATGGGTTTGCAAAGAGTTGGACATGACTGAAAAAAAGATTAAACAACAAAACATGTCGTGACCTGAGAAATCAGATAATCAAACTTGTTAGAACAGTTGAGTGTGACATAAGAATAAATCAGCACTGAATAAAGGCATGAAAGTCTCTCCTAAGTAAAGTGCTTGAATTTTAATTCTTTGACATCATTTGTTTACTGAGACCCCTGGCTGTCCTCCATTCCTGGAATTCTCTCCCTCCTCATCTCTGCCTTGCCTGGCTTCCTTCTGAGTCGCAGCTAAAATCCCATCTTCTGTAAAGAGCCTTCCTCAATCCTCCTTAATGCTAGTGCCTTTCCTCTCTTTATCATCTTTGACTTGTCCTGGATGTATGGGTGTTTATATATTGTCCCCCCACCCCCTATTAGACTGAGAGCCTCTTGAGAGCAGGGGCTGTTTTTGCCTTTCTTTGTATCTCCAGCACTTAACACAGCACTTGGCATTCAGTAGGTGCTTAATAAACACTTGTTGATTTGACTTTTCTTCTATGCTCTCAGGTACATTATGATAGATTGAACTGCTGCATACCTGATTATTAGCAAAGTTTCAGATTAGTAAGGTCTTTCTGTATCTTTTTTCCCCCATGTAATCACCCAATTCAGCAGTGCAGGTCATCTTGCCATCATTTGTTCTGTTGTTCCTTCTTGAAAAGAATGTTTTCAAATGAATCAATTTCTGATGTAGCCATGGATTTTTCAAGTCAAGAACGTTTTTAACCTTTGCTTGTGAATTCAGGCAAAACAAAACCATTATAAAACCCAATGTGATCCCTGCCAAAAATGAAATAGAATAGACGATGGTACTAAAAAAAAAAAAACAACTGCAATTTATGCCAAATGATTGTCTTCCTCTACTCCCCCTATTGATGCATTTCAACATAAAATAATCCCATTTACCAACCAACTCAGGCGGGCTTTATTTTTCATATTGATTTCCTAAGACTCTGCCTCATGTACTCTATGTTCCAGTCAAACTGACCTATTTACTGCTCCCTGAATTTGGCATTCCAGCTCCTGCCCCTTGACCTTTGCTCATTTTCCTTTGTCTATATCTCTCCTTCTCTCTACCTGTACCTGGACTATACTTCCTCCTCATGCCAGCCTGCTGTAGTCCTTAGCTTCCTTCAAGGCTCATCCCAGATGCTACCTGTTATGGAATACTTTCCCTGACCCCTCTAGGTATTAATTCTCTCACTCTCAAAATATCTTGCATTTACTTATTTGTGCATTTGATGTATTGATAGTACAATATTGGCTCATTGAGGGTTGATGCTGGTGGGTTTGTTGAGTTTTGTATCCCTGAACCTAATATAGGATTCTGCATGTGCTAGGTGCTTAATAAATGCTAAATTGAATTATCATGTATCAAGAAAGATCAAAATGAACTTTCTAAGACTAGGATCTTTTACATTTGCCTCTTTCTTTGTTCTTCTCGAGGAAGATAACACAAAATAGTTCAAATAGGATGAATTTTCTACCTTCCCTGGGCACTAAAGAAAAGAGCTCAGAACCTCTGTTAGTATACACTCTTCATTGGCTGGATGAGAATGAAAACTGTTTTTGTATGTATCTCCTACACTGGAGCAAGGTACAGATGTTAGAAGGAAGCTAGCACCCCTAAGAAATAACAGCGATTTTCATAAGGAGCTGAGGATCTGAGATAATAAAACATGTTCAATTAGTATTAAAATGGCATCCCCTTTTCTGAACAAAGGGAAAAAGCATTTGCCCATCTTTTCCATTTCTCTCGATTACATTGGAGGGAGTTTATTTTGATAGCTCTTCGTCTGTTTATTTATTTATTTATTTTTATGATACCATAGAAGAAATACGGACCCATCTGGAGACAGTGCACAACTTGATGCTTTTCATGGCCCTTCCAATCAGGAATAACTATAGCCGCCGAGGGAGCACTGAAAAAATGTCAATTAGCAATAAAAGTTCCACAAACAAGCATTATGTCTTCCTCTTATGAGTCCCAGAGCACAGCTCAGAATCAGGCAATCATGTCCACCGTTAAAAATGGCTGCTGGGGGCTCCAGTGCTTTCTTTCTCTATTAATAATTGTTCAGCCTCTGAGCCTAGGACTCTGCTGGGTGGAGCCCAGGCCACCAAAGGGCTGACATGTTAAAAATAACTGCCACCTCTTGTGTCAAAGTTAGAGCAGAGAAGAAACATGGCCAATTTCCTCTGTGCACCCATCACATGCTGGAATAAATCTCTGCGTGATGGCCACAGGCTTGGGATATGTGCCTCTTATTCACCTGGAATATGGGATTTTTCTTTTGTTACTGTTTAGGAATAGTGATGCCTCTCCAGCTCTGAGCAAGAATTAGAGAATGATCTTCCCTATCACAGTCACTTATAGTGATCTGCTGGGACACAAAGCATTTGGCCTTTGTTTATTGACCAGCACATTGCACCCTGGAGATGTGGCAAAAGAGAGATACTCCCCCAAATGAGTGCTTGGCTAAGGGGGCAGAGAAAGGGCTGAGCAGATGTGATCAGCTTTGCAGCATGAGGTATTTAAGACAGAACAGAGAAAATGTGTGTGTGTGTGTGTGTGCATGTGCACACACACACGTGTGAGTATGTGACTATTTCCAGGAGCTGATGCTCACTTGCAAGAGTTGGGGGTAGAGGGGAGGCTAATAGGGGAAAGAGGATTCAGGATTATCTGACAAAAAGCTCACATAGTAAACATTCAAGAAAGAATGGATGAATGAATGAATGAATGCAATCTGGTGAGGAAGGGGTCTTTATAGTAGACACAAAGTCTCATGGGATCCTAATTTTAGAACTGAAAGGACCCTTAAAGTTCAGTCCCCTCATTTTACAGATGCATTCATCCATCCCCCATATTGAGGATGGTCTGTTTAATGGTATACAAATTCCTTTCCTTCTATCCAGTACCTCTAAATATCCTGATTAGAAGCAGTCTTTATTTACTAAAAGTATCAGCTTCCTCTATTGCACTATCCCACAATCCTAGCAATGAAACCTCCTTTGGAAACCTCCTCTATACTATATGAGGCACCCCCTGTACCCTCTTCCACTTTTGTGCCTTATAGTCCCCCCATTCTCTCTATTATACCAACAGCTAGGCAAGACACACCTTTGACAGATTCTGATTCTTTCTAGCTGGCTTATAATTTAAGATCCGTGGCCATTACTCTTATCAAAACTGTCCCCTCCAAGGTTACCCATGACCTCTTAATGGCTAGACCCTGTGATCCTTTCTCAGTCTCCATTGTCTATGAACTTTCCATACCATTTGATGCTGATAACCTCTTAGTATCCTCTCCTACTTATCTTAAGGAACAAAGCTCTTTCCAGGTTCTCCTCTTGCTTGTCTGACTTGTCAGTCTCCGGAGGCAGTAGGGGTTTGGCTTCTTCTTTCTATTGCCTAAGTAGAAATGATCCCCCAGGCTCTATTCTTATCTCCCTTCTCTCTCTCTCTCTCATTCTCTCCCACTGCTTCAATTATCACCTCTCTGCAGATGATCCCCAAATATACACAAGTTCCCCTGGATTTCTCTTTCATTTCTTACTCCCTGCAGATGTTCATCTGTGGTGGTCTTGCCATCACTTCCAACTCAACATGTTCAAAACTGAATTTATCATCTTGCCTTCCAAATAGGCCTCTCCTCCCAATTTCCTAATTTCAGTTGATGACACTTCCCAGTCAGTCAGGCTTAAAATCTTAGAGTTTTTTTTTAACTTATTCTTCATCCCTCATATCCAATAATTTGCCAAGACCTAATAATTATACCTCTAAAACAAGGGTTCTTAATCTTTTTTGTGTCATGGATTCCTTTGTCAGATTGATGAGCTTTTGGACATCTCAGAATAATTGTAATTGCCTTCATTTATAATTGAATCAAATACTAAATTTCAGCTAAGTATTGCTGAAAATAAAGATGTATTTTTTTTTTTTTGCCTTTCCAAGTTCGTAGAAATACTGAAATCTATTCATGGACCCCAGAATAAGGACCCTTCCTCTAGAATACATCATAAATCGTCCTATCACCTTAGTTCAGGCTATTACCTTTCAATAGTACAATTATAGAGTCATAGAATCAGAACTGAGAGCTATAAGTCCTTAGAGATTAATTTTTACTGATGAGAAAACTGAGACCCAAAGGTGGTATGTGGATAGGATATGACCAAGGAACTTTGACTCCCAATCCAGAGTATATTCTATTGTTATATTGATCTCTAATCTTTTATTCTCTCTGAGTCATCCTTTACATAGCTGCTGAATTAATCTTACTAATATATATTTCTGATCATGTCACTCCCCTGCCCCAAAACCTTGTGACTCCCTATTCTTAATAGGATGAAACAACAAATAGATTCTTTAACCTGTCATTTGGAACCTTTACAGTCTGTCACTAACCTACATTTCTAGCTATTCCATACTACTCTCCTGTGCACTCTCCCCATTCCAACCAAGCTGGATTCCTTTTTGTCCCCTGATTTTGTGCTGTACTACCCAACCTCAGGCACTTAAAAAGGCATCTGTCCATGCCAATGTAATGGGAGAAATGGCCAGTGAGGGTCCAGTTCTTATGCTCTTTCTGATATTAACTCTTTCTGCTGTAGAGGACAGCAGAACCTGCTTTGGGAGATATGTGATAGAAAGGTGTTTTCCCCTACCTGCTTTGGAAAATGCATAGGTATCCTCTAACTATTGCCTGTCAGTTTACTTTGTGGTGATGAAAAAGCTTTTTAATTGGCTGCCAAGTTGGAACCAGATGTGTATATGAAAGGCTCAAATGGATGAACTCCCTCTTCCTTAGAGACAAGGGAGGCGGGAACTGCTGTGGGCCTCTAGATGGGGGAGGGACCATGGGCCCTTCTCTCCCACCCTGATACCATGTGGACACGAAGGCATGACGTCTCTTTTATCTTCTGTCATTGTTGGGTATCGTTCTTTCCTGCTGTTAGGAGAATGTGTATACAGAGAGAGAACAGACAATGTTTTGACCTTGTGAGGCTCAAAAAGTTGAAAAAGGCACCAGAGTTCCAGCAGCTGGAGTTAATTGCTGAGTGTGCTGACAGCCATGGCATCTGAGTCCAGGGAGGAGCCAGCTGCAAGGAGCCACCTACTGACCCAGCCTATTAGAGAATCAACCTAACAGCTATGCCCTATAAACAAGGCAGAAACTCATCCATTGGCTATAACAGACTCAGCAGTGAATTTGGTGGGGACTCTGAGAAAGGAGAAAAGAAGCCCAGGTTGGAGGAGAAAAAAAATTTAATCACTGAGTCCACTCTCTCCAGGGACTGAATGGTGTATAGAGGGGAAAGTGTGTTCTTGGTTTCAGAGATTGTTGTACTTCGTTCCTTGACATTCTTTCTCAATAAATAGCCTTTTCAAAAGCTAATTAATGTTAATTGATTAAATGACATTGGGAGGAATATACCAGATGAAGGCTTATGAGTAGTGCTGTTAGGAATTCCTTTCCCAAACTCCAGCTCCTCAAAGTTATCCTTTGGGAATAGGAGAATTAAGCCCAGAGCCTATGTACTACATTTGGAAAGCCCTCCTTCCTTGTTTCCCTATGGTGAAATTATGGGAGCATGTAGACAAGAGACCCACAGGATGAGGAGGCATCCATGTATCTGTTTTGTTGGGTGGGACTTTTGGATCCGTGAGATCACAGATTCGTTTGAGTATTTGAACAACAACATAGTGCACTGTATTTGTAGCCTGCATGTCACATGCCCATTTCAAAACATTTAATACCACTAGACTAGAAACCCCATTAGGGGATTTACCTAAACTTTGTATCTCACTGTGAACACAGCATAGTGTAGTGAACACAGCATTAAATTGAATTTGTATTGTCCTAGGTGTCTGTCTTCAATACTCAACTCACATGCCAATTCCTTTGTGAAACTTTCCTAGATCTCCTTCCACACCACAACACAAATTATTAGTGTTCTCTTTTCAAATTACCTTGTAATTACTTGTCTGTGTTTGAATTATATACTTTTAGTGGAATGTATAGTGGCCAGGTGGCAAAGCGAATAGAATGCTAGGCTTAACATCAGAAAGATTCATCTTCATGAGTTCAAATCAAACCTCAAACACTTACTAACTGTGTGACCCTGGACAAGTTGCTTAACCCTGTTTGCCTCAGTTTCCTCATCTGTAAAATGAACTGCAAAAGGAAGTGGCAAACCAAGAAAACCCCAAATGGGGTCACAAAGAGTCAGACTGAAATGACTGAATAAGAACAACAAAAAGTTCTTGAGGGTTGGGGCAAGCTAGTTCCTTTTTGTCTTTGTGCCTTCAATGCCTAGCACAGCACATTATATAGCAAGTATTTAGTAAACGTTGATTGTATTGTATTAAAGGAGAAATTGAGGTACAAACAGGGCTATGAGCATACTGGATCATTTGAGAGTATTGCCTCACGTGTGGGTCATGTGACACCTAGCTGGAAGTATCTCTCTCCCAATAACTTAAATTTTTATGTTCCTTGTAATTATTTCTGGGAGACCCCCTTAAAATAAAATTTTTGCATATGCTTCTGGCTAGAGACAAGGAAAACAGCTTACCCCAACTGTCAAAGCTATAAATCCCAGAAATGATTTCTAAGTCAGTTCACTTGGTCAAGAACCCACCTATCTCACACAGGGCTGCCCAAGGGATCATCGGAAATGTTATGGACAAGAGTTACAGCCCTAGATGGAAAGTCAGGAGGGTGAACTCCAATTCCAGCTTCATTCTTCTCAACTGCTGTGCAACCTTGGACAAGTCACTTAAACTTTGTCTTCATGCCTTTCTGAAACACTGATATGGGTTGTGGGAACATAAAAACAACAGCTGCTCCATAACTAAGCATCACTAAAGTTATGGCAACTATGAAATATATTTTGTTCAAAGATAGAAAGAGCCTTGATGACCTTGGAATTGGGAATCATGGAAAGAACCCAGGGCTTGTATTTAGGACACCTGGATTGTTGTTCTAGTTCCATCACTAACCAACTGTGTGACCTCAGACAAATCACTTTATCTCTGTGCATCATCACTTCCTCTTCTGTAAAATGAGGGGGTTGGACTAGCTCAGAGGTGTCAAATTCATGGCCTATGGGACTCCAGAGTGAGCATAAAACAGATTAAAATGTCATTGGGAAATGTTTAGCAAAATAAATAAAAATATAATACAACACAGATAATGTTAATTTGCTATTTTCTGCGTCAAAATACAGTCTGTTTCTGATTGAGTTTGATGGCCTTTGGGGTCTCTTTCAACTCCAGAGCTATGATCCTATGACTTAGTTTATCTTGAAGTTCCCTTTCATTCCTAAGATTTTATGATTCTGTGGTGTTAAGTCAACGTGGCACCTTGGATGGTGTCCAAATGTTTGGTAAGAACTATAAGAAGACCATCTCAGAGGAGCTACTGATTTTCCTTCTCTTATGTCTGTTTGCTGTTCTTTTTACCTAAGTGATTATCTGAAAATTCCACCAATATCTGCCTTAATTGACTTTATTCATGCTGTGGAGTTGAACCAAAGAGTCAATTTGGTATAAAAGAAAGAATCTTTAACCGGGGGTTGGGAAGCCTGAAACCTAGCATTAGCTTGAACCCTAACTAGTTGTATGGCTCTAGGCAAGTCATTTGACATCCCTAGTCCTCAGTTCCCTTGTTTTTAAAAAGAGAAGTTTGCCCTAGATTTCAATCAAAGCCATTTCAATGAATATTAAGTGTCTGCTCTGTGAAAGGCACTCTCTGCATGGAAGGCCAGGGATACAAAGATAGAATGCCATCAAGCTGCCATCAAGCAGCTTACATTCACCTGGGTATAGGTAGATTCACACCAACAAATAAGTATAATGCTAAAGAGGGAGTGAAGAGGGAAAAAAGAGAGATCTGAGAAAGTGCTGTAAGAATATTTGATCAGGGGGCAGCTAGGTGGCAAAGTGGATAGAGCACCGGCCCTGAAGTCAGAAGGACCTGAGTTCAAATTCGGCCTCAGACCAAACACTTGACACTTACTAGCTGTGTGACCCTGAGCAAGTCACTTAACTCCAATTGCCTAAAAAAAAAAAAAGAAAGAAAAAGAATATTTGATCAGGCAGAAAGTAGGAACAGTTAGACAGGATGGGGAAGGCTTCGTGGAGAAGATGGTACCTGAGTCAGGCTAAACAGTCTAGTGGAAAGATAACTGAGTTTGTAATGAATGTTCAAACTCCAACCCTGCCACTTAATATCTTTATGACCTTGGGCAAGTCACTTAATCTCTTAAGAGCTCAATTTTTTTTCCATCTATGAAATGATGGGTTTGGACTAGATGACCAACTTCTCTTTTAATTCTATATCTATAATCCTATGACAAAGATAAGGAATCTGACAGGTGGGGATAAGAAGAAAATCCATTCTAAGCATGATGGACGGATAAGGTCCCTTGTAGCTCTAAAACTAGTTCCGTTCATTTTTACCAGCTAGATGGTATAGTGAATATATCACTGGCCCTGGAGTCAGGAAGACCTGAGTTCAAGTCTAAATTCAGAGAATTACTAGCTTTGTGATCTTGGACAAATCTCTTCACCTTTGCCTGCCCCACTTTCTTCCTTTGAAAAACTTTGTAAAATCTTCCCAGGTTGTTGTGAGGAACAAATATGACTCTGTATTATTGCAAATAATATTTGTAAAGCACTTTGCAAACCTTAAAGTCCTATAAAAATGCTAGTTATCAGTATTATGTTTAAAAGGCTCATAAGTGATTCTGACCTCTCCCCTGCTCCCACCAAGCCCCAGTCTCTGATGCCAGAGAATTATGGATTAGTATATTTAGTCTTGGTACATTGATATGAAGAATTGATTTTTAAAATTAATTTATTGTTAGAGCCCTAGACCAGTATTCTCTTACCAAACCTGCATCCTCAACCCCAGATGATGAATTGCCCACTTGTGGGCAATTACTTTACTATCTAAAGGAGATTATTTCTGTCTGGACACACTGAATCTCCCCATCAGCCATAAGAAAGTGTCAATACCTACCGTATCCGGCTCAGAAGATTTCTGGGCTAAAGTAGATGAAACTTACAGGAGACAGACATTCCTTAGGTATTCTCAGTGTGAATTCCTTACTTATTCCTCAGTTCCCTCATTGTTATCACATTGGTGGTGTTTCCTAGACTCATGGCCATACCGCATAACCAGGCTACACTCTCAGATTTGAAAGCTGATACAATGAGAAAGAGAGAGAGAGACAGACAGACACAGACAGAGAGAGATGGAAACAGAAACAGAGAGACACAGAGACAGACAGAGACACAGAGAGACAGACAGACACAGAGAGACAGAAAGAGACAGAGAGACAGGGAGAGATAGAGAAGGACAGAAACAGTGAAAGAGACAGAGAAGTAAGACCTGAGAGGCCAGCCAGAGAGAAGCTGGACACACACAGGACACCTGGGGTGCCATAGAGCTCCCCTAGGGAATCATGTTTTCCAGGGAGCTTTATAGCCCTAAGGATAGTAGCGGCTTGCTGGCAAATAGTTCATGCGTTAACAGGGATGGGAGTCAACAGCATTGAGGCAGCGGTGTAAAGCAGCGATGAAGTTCCTGGAATGTGTGGATTTTCTGAAGCGAGCAGTAGCCTGAGCTGAGCATCAGCAGCGATAGAGCTGTAGTGTGGAAGAGAGCTCCTGGACGAGGCGAGGCATTCCCAGTTTATCAAGTAGGTAGCCTCACTTGAGAAGGAGATGTTCTTGAGACCCTCAAGACCAGAACAGCGACGGGGCCGCTGCCTGGTCATAACCTTTCTAGCCTTACTTGGCGTTACTCCCTTTCACACACTGTATTTCAGGTTAACTGGACTACAAGCTGTTCTCTGAACTTGACAATCTGTATCTTGTTGCTGATCGTTTTCAGAAGTCGTCCTCTAGATTTAGATACACTCCCTTCTCAGCTCGACCTCTCCAAATCCTTCAAGGCTCAGATCAGGCGTCATCTGCTCTGTGAAGCTTTCTCTGAGACCCCCATTTGCTAGTATTTTAAATCCCTTCTCAAAGTATCTTGTATTTACTTATGTGTCTACATGTTGAATGTCCCCAACAGAATTGAAGCTCTTTGAATTCCTCAAGTAAAGCAATGAATGTAGTCTTTCCCCACAGCTGCAGCCCTAATCCTCCCTTCTGCCTATGTGGCACCCCTTCTTCTACTCCCTATCAATCACATCTTTTCTTCTAAGCTCTTAAGTCCAAATCCCACCCCTGGCTCGCCTTAGGCATGTCACATCTGTAGCTTCTGATGGACGCTTCCCTGGCTCTGAGCACTAACCCTTAGGTTTCATAGTAAACCAGAGTCATAACTAGGGTGGGACGACTGGGACTTTTCTCAGGGCATCTATTTTAGAGAGTAAGGGCAGCTTTTAAAGCCCTTCAGCAGGAGAGAAACAATAGAACTTGGCATTTCTTTAATTAAAATAGGAAGGAACCCAAAGGGTGAAGGCTGAGATGAGCTCCTTTTTCACCCTGCCCTGTTCCTCTGGGTTGAGCCTTTTTAGCAATAATCTAATGGTGGCATGCCGGGCAGGATCCCTATCTCCCCACCCTCAAATAAGGATCCACTTATGCGCCTTGCCCCAGGTGTCATTGTAGCTCTTGCCCCAGGCACAAAAAACCCTAGTTACATCTTTGCAGTCAGCTATTCTTTTTGAGGTTGCACATTCTTCACTAGCCGTCTCCAGATGCGTCATACCACAAATTGAGAAATGCATGTGTTCCATTTATGAGTACGAAAAACTTAAGGAAGCATTGCGCTGGAGAATCCCTCCTGACAAGTAGACAGACTCAAGAAGGCTAACAGAGAATGGAAAAAAATTTCCCTGGGGAATGAAAGAGAGTCACTGCAAGCAATGGGGGGAGGGGATTGTCCTGATTTTGAGGCACAACTAGTGTCTCAACCTAACAAAGGCCTAGCACCTACTCCCTTCCAGCTTCTGCCTCATCTTCTGCTCCCTAAATTTGCATTCCCTTTTAGAAAAACTGACCAACCAGAAAGCAGTTCTCTGAGGGTTAAGACATCTGCGACAAGTAATTTAATACTTTCTTTCTGTTGGATTAGATAACAATGGTATTGACTCATTTCTCTAGCAAAGATATGGCAAGTTTAGCCAGTCTAAATGAAATCTCTTCAGCATCATTGGTTTGAGTAGCTTGCTCATTTTTCCTCTGGATGCTCTGTACTGTTGTTGTTGTTTGTTTTTTTTTTTAATGCCTTTTTCCTTCCAGGGTGCAAGGAAAAGCAGGAGCTTCCTTCAGCAGGAACACTGATGGCCTTTTCCTATCATGCAGGATTATCATGAGGCGTATGGTTTAATACAGTGGAAAAATTGGAGGGGGTGGGGGGGAAGTAATGTATCTTGCCCGAATTAGCACCGGACTGGGGAGAGCACGGAGGTAGAAATACTCCATCCTCTTAACACTTTGGACTCACTGAGGCAGGCTAAGCCCTATAATCATCATTGATTATCTCATTCAGCATGCCTCCTGGGAAATCTTGGGGAAAGCAAATTGAAATGAGTGTTTGATTTCATCCTGGGGTGGAAGGGCCCCTTTTTAGATTAATTTCAGGAATGGCCATTGCTAACAGAAGATGATGATTTGGGCCAGTGCGGAGGAGGGTTGTTCCCTGGCATTGTAAGCAAAGATGGCCAGCATAATAGGTAGTTTTGGAATGAGCACACTCAGTCTTTTAACCAAGGATTAGACCCAGGAGGGAGGCTTTTCCTACCCGAGCTCCCTTGTGGTGCACTTTGAAATGGTCAGTAATTAAGGGAGATTAATTAAATAAAGCCCAGGGGCTATTGTTCCTCTGGGGTGTCCTGGGCTCCCCAAGGAAAGCAGGGGGTGGCACACGGTGGTTTCTCAAGCAGAAGGCCTTTTGGGGACAGGACCCTGGTGTAAAAGAAAAAAAAAAGCTCTTTTGTAACATGTGGGTAATTCTGGGGGACCCTTCATTCCTGGTTGATAGAGGGGGAAGATTAGCCCAGTAAAACTTGAAAAGAACAACAGGTTATTTAATGAGCCTTGTGGCTTTGGAGCCTGTAAGTGGTGCTGGAGGCCCAGATTTCCGGACACAACTGACTTGTGGAGTCGTGATCCTGTCTGTTGGCCAAACTCTCCCGCTGAAATTTTCTCCCAGAAGACCTGTGAATCTTAATTAGCAACCCAGGATTTCAAGCCAGAGGGGACCTTTGAGATCACTTTGTCCAGTCCCCTCCTTTTACAAATGAGGAAAATGAGTACCAGCAGCATTGAAAAACTAGACTGAGGTCATAGGATTTAGAGCTGGAAGACACCTCAAGTTGTCAGATTTTTTGGTTTTCATTTGTTTGAGTTCCCTTTTAAGCTGGTTCTTTTCACTGCCATCATCTTGAAAAATGTCTAACCTTGGGATTTGATCACCCTACTGACCTCTCTGAAACCAATGTAGCACCTTGGAAGAATGGGAGATAGATTCTGGAGGAAATGCGAATGTAAAACTTTTGAAAAGAGAATGGGCTAAGAACAATAGCTGGCATTTCTATAGGGCTTTGAGGTTTACTCAGTGCTTTACCTACAATTTTCCAGTTAGTTGATGCTCACAGCAACCCTGTGAGATAGATGCTACTATTATTGGTCCCATTTTACAGATGGAGAAATTAAGTCATCAAAGCAGGCATGATACAATATTCTGAATGAACATTAGCGCTCAGGTTTGGGGTTAAGTAGTCTGAAGCCTGATGTTCTCAAAGAAGAGTTGAGCATCCAGGGCACAGGCAACATCAAGTGTAACCCTCTTCCAAACAACCACATCATCAGCATTTCTCATCAGAGAGATGAAAGGACCATTTCCTGAAGCATTCTCAGGACAAGGCCAATCAGTACACATAAAGGCAGTACTTGCTAGCCTAACAGAATCACTGCAAACAAGCGGTCAGCAAAAGAAACTCAGAGTGGATGGATCTTTCTTTAAAAAATATTTTTATTGATATCTATTTTTATATCACTTGTTTTCCAATGTATCACTCTCTTCTCCCTCCCAGAGTGACCATTCCTTAAAGCAAAGAATAATAAAAGAGGGAAATAAAAACAATCAAAACTAACCAATCCATTGAAAAAGTCTGATATAATATATAGTGTTCCACACTCATAGTCTCCCACTTCTGCAAAGAAGGGACAGTGGTGGTGGTGGCAGTGGTGGGAGAGATGAAGGTGCCTTGTTATATGTCTTCTCTGGAGCCAAACTTGGTCATTATAATTTTCAATATTTGATCTTGATTAGAGCAATGAATCTTGCTACATTGCTGGCTATCTTATCCTTTGCAGGAGTGTTCCTCCCCTTAACTATCTTATGGATGGAATTGCAGTGACTCCCTGGGTCTCAGATAGTGTACAAATTCTGGCAGGTCCCATCAAGTTGGAACAGCTTTAAATAATAGACCTTGGTATGGCCTGAAGAGTAACAGCTATATTGCCAGAGGCTTATTGCCGTTTTGGCTACGGGGAGTAAATGTTTTGGCCACAGCAAGTTTCAAAGATCGTCTTTTAATGTAGAAAGGGGATGTGATTGGCATTGGTAGAAAGAGTACCTGGTGCATGACGAAATAGGTGGCACAGTGGAAAGAGGGGTGTGTTTGGAGTCAGGAAAACCTGAATTTGAATCCATTCTCAGACACTTCCTATCTATGAGACCCTGGGCAAGTCACTGAACTTCTGTCTACCTCAGTTTCCTCTTCTGTAAAATGAGGATAATAATAGTACCTACTTTACAGAGTTACAAGAATCAAATGAGATAACATATATAAATCACTTTGCAAACCTTAAAATGCTGTATACATACTAGCTAGCATCCTTCTCCTCTTCATCATCTAGAAGGTGATTCTTCACTCTGTCATAGTCCAGATTCTACTTGTGTACCTCAATTTTGAGAGATAATTTCCCCCATCTTTCCTTTTTCTTTACCCCCTTTATCAATTTAGACTTCCTCTAATGATTCCTGATGATAACAAGGGTCTGCAGGGGGACATACATATTATTTCCCCATATTAAAATGTAAATAGTTTGTGCCCTTTTAGTCTCTTATGATTATTTGCCCATGTTTACCTTTTTGTATTTCTCTTGTTCTCTGTGTTTACACTTCAAAGTTTACTTGTGGCTCTGGTCTTTTCATCAGGGAGGCTTGGGCACACTTTATTTCAATAAAAATCCTTATTTATTTATTTATTTTTGCTCCATAGGATTATATTCAGATTTTCTGGGTATATTAATCCTGGTTATAACTCTAAATCCTTTGCTTTCTGGGAATATCTTATTCCAACTGCTCCTTTGGAGCAGTGGTGGTTAAATTGTGTGTGATCCTGACTGTGGCTCCCTGGTACTTGAATTCTTTCCTTCTGGATGCTTGTAATTTATTTTTTTTTTTGTTGTTGTTGTTTTGACCTGGAAGCTCTAGAGTTTGGGTAAAATGTTCCTAGGAGTTTTCATTTTGGGATTTCTTTCAGGAGGTGTCTGGTGGATTCTATTTTGACTTTGCTCCCATATTCTAAGAGATCTGCACAGTTTTAACATTTCTTAAAATATAATGTCTAGGGTTTTGGGGTTTGGGTTGTTTTTTTAATTGTTGTTTTTGGTCATGGCTTACAGGTAGACCACTTATTCCTTTTTTTTTTTTTTTTTTTGGTGAGGCAATTGGAGTTAAGTGACTTGCCCAGAGTCACACAGTTAGTAAGTGTCCAGTGTCTGGTCTGAGACCGGATTTGAATTCAGGTCCTCCTGACTCCAGGGCTGGTGCTCTATTCACTGTGCCACCTAGCTGCCCCTAGACCACTTATTCTTAAGTTATCTCTCCTCAATCTGTTTTCCAGGTCAGTTGTTTTTCCTATTAGATATTTTCTATTTTTTATTTTTTCAGTTTTTAAAAGTTATTTTTGTTTTCTTATAGAGTTATTGACTTGTATGTGGCCCATCCAATTTTCAGAGAGTTTGTTGCTTGGGCATGGTTTTGTATCTCTTGTGGCAATCTGTTAATTCCTTTCCCTTCTTCCATAGATAAGCTTTACCCAATTTTTCTTCTAGCATTCTCACTTCATTTGTAAAAATGGTTTTTAAATTCTTGCTTCACCTCTTTCAAGAATTCTAGTTGAACTAGTGTCCAAGTTGTTTTTTCTTTGAAGTTTTGCTTATAGATGTTTTGGAATCATCCTCTTTTTCTGGGTTTGTATCTTGAACATCCCTATTAACATATCTGCAGACCTCTCTTGTTTCCCTATGCAAACCTGGGCTGGAAAAATGACTCACTATGATTTTTTTTTTTTTGAATTTCCCAGTCAGGACTCCGGTGCATTTTCTAGATCTGTTTGGAGGAAATTGCGGGGCGGAGCTTGATGGTACTTTTTCCTGTTATTCTACCATCTTGGTATTGCCTCCCAGGGTGAACCTTCATAGCAGTAAAGGATGGCCATGACTAAGGATGGTTTGATTGCTCTATCAGGGGTGCTGGAACATTGTGGTGTTAGTTGTTTACTTTACAGATCCCTTACAGTTGGGTTTTCTTACATCAAGTCTATCTTTAATAGTTCCTGTGATCAGTTAGATTTCCTAATGATGTACATATCCTCAGAGGGCAAGCATATCTTCAGAGAGGATAAATACTACCTGAGATATGGGTGAGGTGGGATCTTTGTAAGTGGGCCCTTGAGTTTATAACCTTAATCAGGATCATTCTCAGACATCAAAGTCCCTCTCAGAAATACTTGATGAGTAAAATGTAAGCCCCTTGAAGGCAGGGGTTATTTTCTGGTTTTCTCTTAGTATCTCCTATAGCTAGCATATAGTGAGAAAGGTTAGATGACCCGCAAGGTTCGTTCCAGTTTTACATCTACGTTCCTATGTTTGCAAGAGCTTAACAAATGCTTTTTGGGATAAGATGTGATAGGATGACCATTGCATTCCCTAGTCACTTTCTGAAATTTTTGGTTGTTTATATCAAAAATGTGAGTGTTCTTACGTTGCTAAGAACAGGGAGGGGAAAAATACTTTTTAGTCAGATGGATTCTGATACTTGGAGAACTGTTGTAGTAGACAATTTTCCTCATTAAAAATGATTTCTTTTTTTCATAGCTTTTAAACAGACTTTCCATTAATCTAATTGATAGCTAGCATTCAATAATAATAGTATTAATCCAATAATAATAATAGCTAGCATTTACATATTGCTTTAAAGTTTGTAAGACCTTTACAAATATTATCTAACAATTCCTGTAACAACCCTGTAAATTAAGTGCTATTATTATCTCCATTTTACAGATGAGAAAACTTAGGTTGAAAGATTTAATGGTTTGTCAAAGGATATGCAACTAGTGTGAAAGGCAAAATCTGAGCTTAAGCCTTCGTAACTTAAAGACCAACATTCTTATCTACTACTACACCACTTAGCTGTCCCAAGATTTAACGAGTCCTTCTGTCTTTCTGCGACGATTCCTGAAGAGGCAATGATTTTGTTTAACATTCCTCATGTATTCAGCATGTTCTCTATGCTGAAGAGAGTCCCAGAATGTTGAGCTTGGGAGAGATCTCCAAGGCCAACTGATCCCTGACAGGCCATCAAATACAGAGCCAGCTTGAACCTGCTTGAGGAAAGCACCTTGTTAAATTTTCAGTGTGAACACTTACACGTCAGAAATCTACAAGTTACAAATCAGGCCTTGACTTACTGTTTGGCTGGTTGATTAGACTCAAGAAAGTGATGGAAAAAATGTTAACAATGTAGATTAAATTTTAAAGAGTGTCTTGTATACATTGTTCTTTGAAAGTGTGTTTTAAATACTTACTAGCAAGCTTCTGATCAGGTGAGTGTTCACTGGACATCAAGGAAGGAGGATTTTGCTACCTCTGGAGGCAGCTCACTCTACTTTGGAACAGCCTTCATTGTTAGGAAGTTTTTCCTAACAGTAAACTGAAATCTGCCTCTCTGAAATCTACAAGGTATTAAAAGGCACAGTAGTCACTTGACAGTGTCTAGACTATGAGTTAGTCATATCCTGAGTTAAGCTGTGCTTTATCTCTGTTCCAAGATTAATACCGAGGGTGTTTGAGCATGAATCTTACATGGGTTGTATTATCCTCAGGAGAGATTAAAACTCCCTTCTGTACCCTTTGATCCAGCAATACCATTGCTAGGTCTATCATCCCAAAGACAGCCAAGAAAAGGGAAAAGCACCTATTTGTACAAAAGTATTGATAACAGCTCTTTTGGAGTTGGCTAAAAATTGGAAATTAAAGGGATGCCTGTCAATTGGGGAATGGCTAAATAAGCTGTGGAATATGGTTGTAATGGAATTGTGCTATAAGAAATGACAAACAGGATGATTTCAGAAAAACCTGGAAAGATTTATATGAACCAATGCATGGTGAGGTGAACAGAACCAGGAGAACGGTGGAGAACGTTGTACACAGTAACAGCCGTATTGTTAGATGAAGAGCTGTGAATGATTTAGCTATTCTTAGCAATTCAATGATCCAAGATCTGCCTCCAGGGAAAGAACTGATATTGATTGAATATAGACAAGCATATTTCCTTTTATTTGAATCTTCTTGTACAAAATGACTAATACTGAAATTTTTTATATAACTGTATATGTATAACCTATAGCTGATTGCTTAGTGAGGGGGGCAGAGAAGAGGAAGGGAGGGATAGAATTTGGAATTCAAAACTTTAAATGAAAATGCTAAAAAAACAAATAAACAAACTCCCTGCCAAGTGAAGAGGCTGCAAGCTAAGATATCAGCAATTCCATGAGCCTAGTTTTCCCTAATTTCTCTGCTTAGAAATGGTGGTAGCTATAGAGAGCTTGACAGAACATGATAAACTTTGAGGGGAAAGGATACTCTTTACTGTGCCTCAGTGACTGAACCTCAGTCACCCCAACTTTATGACATAGGAAGGGCAGGTAATCTTAAAAAAGGGGGATAGAATAATTACTTTACCTACCACATATAATGTATCCAAGAATCAAATAAGGAAGTACTTTCAAGATTGTGGGCAGCTACATGGTACAGTGGATACAGTGCTGGGCCTGGAGTCAGGAAGACTCATTTTCCTGAGTTCAAATCTGACCTCAGATATCTACTAGCTGTGTGACCCAGGGCAAGTCACTTAATCATGTTTGCCTCAGTTTCTTCATCTATAAAATGAACTGGAGAAGGAAATGTCAGACCACTCCAGTACCTTTGCCAAGAGAACTCCAAATGGGGTTACAGAGTAGGACACAGCTGAAAAGCAACTGAACAACAACACATTCAAGATTAGAGAGGTATAGAAAAAGATGAAGAGATAGATGCCTATGGAATAAGGTGCAGGGGTGAGAGGGGCAAAGTATAAAAAGTCTATGCTTACTTTTGCCTCCACTGCCTTACTGCCCACTCAGTTTTTGTAATCTGACGTTTTCTTCCTAACACTTTATTGAAACTACTCTCACACAGAATCACAGGATTACAGAGTTGGCAGGAACCTCTGTGGTCATCTATTCTAACCAATATCTGAAAGGAATCCCCAATTCAACAGATAAGTGTTCATTCAGTCTTTGCTCAAAGACCTCCGGTGAGGAGGAACTCCAATGGTAAACTTGGATAATTCTGACTGCTGTATCCATAGATCAAGCAATTATTAAGCACTTATTGTGTGCCAGGTACTATTAAATAACCAAGTGCTAGGAATATAAACATAAGGAAGTCAGTCCCTCCCCTAAAGAAGCATACATTTTTAACGGATAAAGGAAATATTTAAAGGCGAGCTGGAAAAGGGGAAAGATGAGCGTGATGGCTGGTTTGTGGGTGCCATGGTGTGCAGACTTCCAAGAAGTGGTGCCAAGGCCTGGTTCTGGGCAAGATAGGGCTATAGTTCACCTATTGGTGCCAAGGCACCCAGAGATGGAGTCCAAGCTTGCCAATTGTTATGACATTTTTCCTTATGGCAAATTTAAATTTGCCTCTGAAACTTTCACCCGTTGCTCTTTAACTCTGACCTCTGGGGCCAAATAGAACAGATTTAATCCCATTTCTACACATTCACACAGACATCTATGAACCCTCTACTCTCTCTCTCTCTCTCTGGCTCTCTCTCTGTCTCTCTGACTCTGTCTCTCTTTCTCTCTGTCTGTCTCTCTCAATCTCTCTGTCTCTCTATCTCTCTCTCAACATCCCTAGTTCCCTCAGTCGATGCTTATGTAGCATGGCCTCAAGATCCTTCACCATTGCGATCGCCTTTCTCTGAGAATTCTCCAGCTTATCAATGTCTGTCCCAATATATGGCTCCCACAGCAGAGCACAGGGTTCCAAATAGGGTCCCACAAGTTCAGAGAGAGGAGAGGGACAATAACTTATTAATTGCTTACTATGTTCCAGGCACTATGCTAAGTACTTTACAAAAATTGCCTCATTTGATCTTCAAAACAACCCTACGAAGTAGCTACTATTGTTATTCCCATTTTAGAGTCAAGAAAACTGAGACAGGTAGAGGTTGAGTGACTTGTCCAGGGTCCCTAAAGGACTATCACTTTCTTATTTCTGAAAATAATGTCAAACTCAAGATCACTTTACCTTTTTTTTTTTTTTGTCAGTCAGATCCAAGGACCATTATGCCTTGATGTCTCTGGAATACTTGACTCAGTTGAATATCCCCTCCTTAAAATTCTTTCTTCCCTTGAATTCTGTATCATTTTGATGTACTGCTTATCTCCTTTTCTGTCTTCTTTCTTGGCTCCTCTTCCTCCTCTCACCTCCTAAATGAAGTAGGATCCCTGAAATTATTCCCTTTTTTCCTCTCTTGCCCTCTTCTCTTGGAGATTTTGTTCACTTCTGCGGCTTCAAGGATCACCTCTCTGTAAGTTAAACTGGTTCATCTCTGATCTCATATTAATCTAGAAGGTGTTAGAAGATGGTAGCTGAACTAGAGCATTTATTACATAGGATATGGCAATTAACCTTAGCTATGATTCTGAGGTCTGTGGCTTTGATCTTTCTTCCAAACTCCACCTTTACATCTCTAACTGATTCTGAGAGGTTTCCATCTGGATGTCTCATCAGCAACTTGACCTCAGCATACTAAGTGAAGAGATGCCTCCACGTGAGTGAGGAGATTGTTAGAGGCCATATACATGTGCTCACTAACTCCAGGTCAGAGGCTACTTTGGGAAAACTTTAAAATTAACTAATTCTAAGCTTTTAGAAATGAGAATAATTAATGAAAATAAAAAAGTAAACTCAACATAGCCCCCAAGATCATATCCATGTGAGCTCAGAGGATTTAGGGGACCCTGAGTCATGGATTACATTAAAATGTGGCATCCAAGAACTGAATACAACACTTTAGATATGAGCCAAATAGGCCAAAATAAAAGCGTGATCCCCTTCCTCATTCTGGACATTATTGCTTTTTTTTTAATTTTATTTTTTGGTTGGGCAATGGGGTTTAAGTGACTTGCCCAGGGTCACACAGCTAGTAAGTGCTATATGTCTGAGGCCTCATTTGAACTCAGGTCCTCCTGAATCTAGGGCCGGTGTTCTATCCGCTGTGCCACCTAGCTGCCCCATGCATTATTACTTTCTTAAGGATGCCTAAGATGGCATTAGATTTCTTCATTGCCAGGTCACACTACTGATTCCTATTGACTTTGCAACCCAGCCAAATCTCCAGGTCTTTTGCTGACAAGGTCTTGTCTAGACATGACCCCTTCATCCTGTAATGCCTAAGATGGCTTTAGATTGTTTTTATTTCTATGTCACACAATTAATTCATATTGAATTTACTCTCTCTCAATTCCCCAGGTCTTTGCAGACAAACTTATTGAGCCATTCCTTCTCCATACTTGAAAAACTGATTCCTTGAACTCAAGTGATCTCTGTTAAATTTTATTTCATTGGATTTAGCCCATTGTTCTGGCCTGTTTAAATCTTTTTGAATGCTGTCATCTAAATGTGTTAATTAGTCCTTCCAATTTCATATCATCTGCAAGTTTCATAAACATGCTATCTAGGCATTCATCCAAAGGATTGATAAGACTATTAAACAGCACAGGTTACAAGGACATACTTACAAAGTGTTTTACAAATGCTGTCCCACATAATCTTCACAACATCCCTGGAAAATAGGTTCTATTATTATCCCCATTTTACAGATGAGGAAACTCAAGAAAACAAATGTTAAATAGCTTACCACATGGTCATGGCATCATATATACAGTTGGAAAAGACCTTCAAGCTTCTCTGGTTAATACCCTTATTTTACAAATGAGGAAACTGAGGCCCAGAAAAGTGAAGGAATTTGCTCAAGGTTACATAGGATGTAAGTGGCAGAGACAAAATTTGAACTCAGGTCCTATGACTGCAAGCTCATTGCTCTTTCCACTGGACCACGAAACTTCCTCTTAAGTTGTTATCACCTATCTGTCCTCTAGAAGAAGAAATGCATACTATAAGGGCTGCCTTTTTGGCTTAGAGACATAAATCTTTGGAAACTCTGATTGCATTAGCATTCAGCAATATCTCTTTTGTACTAGTGACTGTAATATGAATGATACAGGATGCAAGGGACTGTGTAGGTTTTATGGGCCTCACCTACTTTAATATCACATACTTCTTTGTCCAATGCATAGTTTTTAAAAGAACACCTCTGAGATTTTATCTTCCTTTTTATATCTTCATTTTTCAAAGGTGACTTGTGTAATGTGCCTAATGAAAAATCATGATCCTCTGGTGAATAGAGTGCTCGGCTAGGAATGAGAGCTGAGTTCCATTACTGGTTTCATTGCTTACTTGCTGTGCAATTTGATTAACCTTTTTGTGCATCAGTTTACTCATCTGTAAAATGGGGATAATGATGCCCTCTCTCTGTGGTCATCTCCCTCCCCACAAATATAATTCATCTCATAGGGTTGTTGTGAGATCTTGGATATGAAAGTGCTTTGGAAAAATTCAAAGTGTGCTACAAATAGAATGTAAGCTCCTTGAGGGCAGGACTGCTTCAATTTTTTTTGTCTTTGTCTCCCCAGTGTTCAGCACAGGGCCTGATAGATTAAGCACGTAATAAATGTGTGTTATTTACAGGTTGCTTTTGTGAAAATTATTCAGAGAGAACCTAGTAAATAACCTAAAACGTGATATTAGGCTGCATTAAGAGCCACAGAGCATCTAGGACTGGGCCTGGCTAGGTCACCTCTGACGTCCTTTCCAGCTCTAACATTCTGTGATTCTGTGAGAATGTTCAAGCCAGAGGTTGGGCTGGTGAAAACCTCTGGGGGAGGGGACCCCTTGATGATTGACATGGTGTGGGTCAGAAAACCATCTTCCCTTTCCCTAACAAACAGCACTGGGCTGCCTGCTATTGCCCCACACACATACTGTCTGGATTAGACAGCTTTGTTTGGTGGCGGACCTCTTTCAGGCAGGGCTGGGACCCTCTGTGGGCTGTTCTTCCATGTACTCTCTCATGGCTCTCTTTCTTAATGCTTCCCTTCTCTTCTCTTCCAGTCGCTTTTGTCATCATGGTGAAAGAAGCCAGGGACCACCCTGGCCATCAGAGGCAGCAGAATTACCCACTTGACCCAAGCAAATGTCCCCTTGGGAAGAAGAATTCAGAAAGGATGAAAAGAAATGTTTTCCCCCTATCTGATGGTCCCAAAACACTTACTGCTGTAGAAGCTAGAACTGGGAGAAGAGAATTTGGGTGAAAATAATGGTTTGTGATTTGGTGATCATTATTAAATTGATACATCACAGCTTTGATGAGAATAAGGATAATTACTCATATTTATGTAGCACTATGGTTACATAGCACTTTTATGGACATTTTCTCATTTTATATTTCCTTAACCTTGTGAGAGAGGTAGGGAAGGTTTTACTTAAAGAGGCAAAAAGGTCCAGAGATAAAAGGATATCAATAAATCGAGAGTATTCTGGCCAGACTGGAGAGACCCAGATTGGATCTCCTCTATTCCATTTTCCAGAGCACTAGTAGAAACAGGCATTGATGGAAATGTGCATCCTGGTAGACTGTAGGGTCTGAAAATTACAACAGTGCTGTCGTGAAAGTGAAGATGGGAATAGGGAATGGAGTGCAGAGATGTCAAGTGATTTTCTTAAGATCACACAGCTACTGAATGTCCAGCCTGGGACTTGAACCCAACGCATCTGATGTCAAGTACAAAGTCCTTGCCATTACACCATGTTGCCTTTGTTTAGTTCATTCTAGTACATACAATGACTTTGAGCTAATAGGTTTGGAATATTTAATTTTCTTCATCACATAGCTCTAGATCGTAAGTTCTAAGAAAACCAATCTACCAGGCCATTTTTTCTGATGTAAAAAAATGTAAGCCCAAATAAAAGCTAACAGAAAATTAGAATCTTGGGAATTTGAATGTTGTTGGAATGTTTTCCATATGACAAGAACTTGCCTTAATGTTCTGAACAATAGCTTTATATCAATTGACAGTTTGCACTCTATTTTCCCAGGTACTGCAAGTATAATTATTCCCATTTCTCTTATGAGGAAACTGGGGTGCAGATTCACCCACAGCCATATGGCTAGTGTTAGAACCAACACTGGAAACCATGGCCTCTAATTCCAAATCTAGTGCTCTTTCAAGTACATTATTTTTATTTGTTTGTTTGTTTAAGCATGGGTCTTCCCACCTCATTTAAGGAGTTCCAATTTCAGTGGTTACTTGTTGGCTGATCCCGCTATTGATTGGCATGGGAGCTTTGACCTGTTCCTTTTCTTACATGGTCTGGTTCACCCCTTCTTAGCCATCCCGGTGCCTCCTCCGCCCTGGGTTCAGCATATTGGTGTCAGACTTAGCTTGGATGAGCTTAGCCCACTGCACCTCAGAACTCCCGCGTTGCAGCCTCTTTGGTAGCAGGATTATAGGCATTTGCCTCCAAACCCAGCTTTTCTACTACATTCTGCTGAATTCATCTCTGGATCAGAGAAGCATCCGAAATTAATTGACTTTCTAAGGTTATATTTGAGGAGCACTTTGAGGAATTCTATCATTAAACATAATCATTTGCAATTGGGGACATATCACAAAATGGGGGGCCCGTAGCATGATGAGGATTTTTATCTCCCTTTGCCTGCCAATGTCAACAGCTGTGGGGAACTTAGTGGAAGAGCTGACACTGATATTCTCAGGTATAAATCAGCATGGAACTCAGGAATTATCTCTTGACTTTCAGCACTGCTGTTAACTGGATTTATTTAAGGGCCTTAAGTGGGAAAGACACTGTTATGAGAAATTTCACCCTGCACAGCTTTGCTATGAGAGTGATGGAGTAGGACCTTCTTTAAATGAATTCATGATCCAACGATAATCCTCTTTCAAAGATTACATTGACTGGGAACTCATTTATGGCCAGACTGGTGACCTGATCAGTCTGAACTTTATGCAATGAAATGTAGCTTCTATTTGGGTACCTGATGAAAGGTCAAAACCACCAGACTCCCATCATGACCACAATTGAATATAGATGAGGATGTCTTTTAAAGGAGTGTGGAGAAAAGAATGGTTTTCACTTGTAGTTGATATCCATTTTAAAAACAGTCCAGAGGTATGTACCCTCCCTTAGATATATGGGATTGTAGAATTTAGAGCTAGGAGGGAGTTTAAAGATCTTCTCATTCAGAGATTCTTAGCATTTTTTTGTGTTATGGATTCCTTTGGCAGTCTGCTGAAGCCTGTGGACCCCCTCTCAGAATCATGTTTTTAAATGCCTGAAACAAAATACATAGGATGACAAATGAAATGAATTTTAATTATCAGAATATTGAACAGAGTGCCTGAAATTTATCTAAGGACCCTAAAGGAGTAAAGACCCTTGATCTGGTCCTTCCCATTTTATAGATGAGGAAACTGAGGTTTATAAGATAAAGGACTTTCCCTAAGGTCAAACCACAACAAAGAGCAGATTCAAGATTTGAACCCAGGTCCTCCAACTTCAAATCCAGAGTTCCTTCTGCACTAATAAATTATATTGATTCCCAATATTTTTTTCATTTGAATTTTTTAGAGCTTATTTCATTCGGTTTTTAATTCCTCTTCCTCTATTCTGCTCTCTAGAATTAACAGCTTATATCAGCTTCAAATGGGCTTTACATGTTTTCTCTGCCACTTTCCAATGCATAGTTGTGTCATTGCTTACCCCAAGACTCCTTTTTTTAATTGAGATTCTGAAATTACAATTTTAATATCAGTCACTATATTCCTCTGCTAATCCTCTGTTCTGCTATTTCATCTAGACAACATAAGCAGTATTATTAAGAGTCTAGGAGACGGGGTAGAGAAGTTTTTAGCAAAGATCAAGTACCTTTTCTCTCCCCTACAGATCTCATCTCTTTGCCCCAATCATAAAATGTTAGTGACAGAAAGGTCTATGGTTGGCATCTTAAAATTTTAAAGGTGGAAAAGCCATAAGGACTGTGAAAAGACTTGCCATATCTGAAATGGCTTTGCTGACTATGAGTCACAAGGCTTGAACAAGAAATTATTTCATAAACACACACACACTTTAGCTTACACAATCACAAAGGCTGCCTTCTCTATTATATGTTCAAACTTCAAAGTATTGGTAAAATGAAATGAGGTTGAGGAGGCAAAGAATTTGTGTGATTTTTATGATACATTAAAGAAAAAAGTCATAGCTGCCTTGTGGGTAGAATAATCTTTTCCAAAACGAGCAAAGAGTACTAAGGAAGACATACAGCTTGGGATTTCAACAATATTATCAAATAGTATTTGTCATACCTTAGGGCTCCTCCCTAGAACATGGGCCAAGGGCCAGTCCCAAAGAGGACTGCCTACAATGTGAACCTCATCTCTGGAGTCCAGGAATTCTGCCTGATTTTAATGATGATATTAAAGGAAAACAAACAAGAGTACCTCGTGCACATACAGCCTGACTTTTTTTCAAGACTTGAGATGGTGAAAAGAATCCTTAGTGTCCTCAAAGGATTTCTGCATAGAAGATGAGAAATACCATCCACTACTATTCTGTGATTCAGAAAAAAAATACCTAAAGACTTACTTGCTCTTGGGAAATCCCAACTCTCTTTTTTTAAATAGTGATTTTAAATATACGCTTTTACCCTATCCATGCTCTAGAATCAGTGGGATCTACAAATGACTGCTGTGCTAGGATTTTGCTTTCAATTTGCCTTAACTCTACCCCATGAAAGCCTCTTCCTTTGTATTTCACAGCAACCTGAAATGATAATCCCTCCCTTTCCCACCATGCGGTTTGTTTTGTTTTGTTTCTGGAAAATGCTAAGACAGTGAAGAAGATATTCAGGGACTTCACAGTTTGTCAATCCAACTCACTTCCACACAGATGCAGAAAGGCAATAGTGGGGGAAAAACTAGTATATTAAGCCCCAAGAAGAAATTGCGTTTCAGACTACACTTGCAATTTCAATGTCGCTTCTCTTCCTCTGATACGTTTGAGGCACTGCCAAAATATAAACTTAGGCTAGTTATTAAGTCCTTGAGTGTGTCTAACATCCATTTAATCGTACCTTTCCAAAATTCTCATGTCCAACTCTGAATTTCTCATCCTGTGACCCTACGTTGTTTCGTTTGATTTTCTCATATGCCATGGCCAGACTCCCTAGCCTATGTCTGACAACATAAGCAAGTGAGTAGACAGTCCATATGGACTGTTCTCACTGCAGCCTGACAGTTTAATTAATACAGGGCTGGTTTCCCCATTAGAGGCAGTCTGTATAAGAAAACAATGTTTTTCCAAGACTGGCAAAGTGATTGATTTTGACTTCCTTTTTGTTCCTGGGTCTGATTGTGAAGAAGAAACTGAGTACTAAACGAAACAGATTTCTTTTTGCTGTTTTTCCAAATGTTTTTTGGTGTGCTGTGTAGGTGTGTGCTGGAACCAGCTCCAACCTGCTGGTGAAATCCAATTGTTAAATTTTCAGTGTGAGCATTTACACCTTGGAAATCAGCAAAAGCTACAAATCAGACCTTGATTTATTGTATTCTTGGTTGTCTAGACTTAAGATAGTGCTGGAAACAGTGTTAATAATGTAGATTAAACTTAAAAGTGGGCCGTACCTCACCCCCCCCAGAGCCAGTTGTTAAATATTTACCAGCACACCACTGTTCTCTTTCTTCTGGTTTAGAGTCACTCTGGTCTTTTCTGAGTTTTTATAGGAGATTTCGTCTTGATTCTGACTATGGGCAAACATTGCCTTCTTTGGGGGTAACTTTTTTTATTTACGCATGTAGACCATGGTTGCCCTCATCTTCAAACCCTGTGAAGCTTGGGTACAAATTGTGAGGGATATTGATGATAATTTGCCTGTCTTGGTTTGATTTCCCTAATCCAGTTTAGAATCTAAGGATTTCTAAAATCAGTTCCTGCCTAGGTATTTCATTGGCTCATCATACTGACAGATTCAGGAAAGGAATAGCACTGAAACAGTAAAAACGTGCAATTAAGACTGAAATGAAGAGTTAAGCAACAGGAAAAAAACCAACATACACAGCCCACATTTCCAAGTGAGTAAAGTTCCATTTATTTCATTCCCTTTTCTCTATGCCCTGCCTGAGTCTCTTCCCTGCCCCCTCCCCTCAGTCCCCCAGTTAGGGAAATCAGTTCCTCCTAAAGGTTCAGAGCAGAGTTACAAATAGTGTCAGGAATGGACCAAGTTCCTCTGTAGCCTGTTGTTTCAGAAAGGAATAGGTGTGAATGACACCTGGCAAGATAAACTTCCCTGCCTCTCAGGCTTGTTCAACAAAGCTTTATCTATTGGCCAAAAGGGAGGGGGAAGGAAACTATACATGGTCTGGCTCTGTGCTCTGAGGAGCCTCCAGCTTATACACCTGTCATTTCTTCAACCAGATAATAAGCTTCTAGAGGGCAGGGATCAGGTGTGTTGATCCTTTTATCCCCCATAGGGCCTACTACAGAATCTGACAAGACAGATAAGGTCATAGAACACAGAGACAGGATGGACTTATTACACAGGAAACTCTAGCAGAAGATATAAAAATTACTGTCTGGGCTCTTGAGGTTACTTGAAGTTAGTAGGTCAGTAAAAGATTAATTCATCTCTTTGCTACTAAGGGGGAAAAAATGCAATGCTGGGTTGCTATAGTTTCCATGGGAAGGATGAATTACCATACAATGTACAGTTTTATGTCTTGCTATAAAGTTCAGGTTTAGTGGCTACAAATGACCAGATAGGAAGGGGCTGCTGCTATTACTCAGTCCTTGCCATAATTAACATTCACAGTAGTTTATGTGATTATTTATGTGTACTAAATGAAGCATGTTGGACTGAAAACGATTTGGAAATCTGCCTGGATAGTGCTTCTAATCTCCTGTCTATGCACCACATCTGACTCTTGGATTTGGGCTACAGGAAAGTGGGGTTCTAATCTCAATTTTGCTTTGCTTTGTGGCCTTGGAGAAACACTGTGACTTGTTTGGGAACTAATACTGATAAGATTGTGATAGTGCAATAGAGAAGCTATAATTATTTTTGTACCCCTTTGTCCTTTTCTTCATTTTTTTCCTCAGTATCCTTGGGGTATAGACCAAGTAGTTGATTAGCTGGGTAAAAAGCATGCACAATTTAGTGACTTTGGGGGCATAGCTTTCCAGAAGGGCTAGGCCAATTTATAGCTCCACCAACAGTACCTTAGTGTGCCTGTTTCCCCTCAGCACCTCTAACAATTGTCATTTTTCTTTTTTGTCAATATGATGATGGTTAAATAGAACCTTAGAGTTGATGTTTTTGTTTTTGCTAATCTGATGGATATGAAGTAGAACCTCAGAATTGCTTTAATTTGCCTTTCTCTAATTATTGGTGATTTGTTTGCTTATTGACAGCTTAGATTTCTTCTTTTGCAATCTTTCTGTAGTAGAGAAACCACTTTGCAAAGTTGTGACAACCAACAAATACTTTCAACTTTTGTAAGGAGTATAATTACACTAAAAAAATACATTTGTATTATTAATTAACATATTGATATATTTCTATGGGGGTAGGGAGGTGGATCTGGACCTGCAATTTAATTGTGTAGTTAGGAAATTCCCTCTATTAATGCAGAATGGCAAGCATTCTACAACTCATAGTCTTAAAGAGTTGTTTGGGATACCTGAAATGCTAAGTGACTTGCCTAGGGCCAGGTACCTAGTATTTTTTAGGTGCAGGATATTAAACTAGGTCTTCTGACTTCAAGGTCAGCCTTCAGTCCACAACCACCTGCTGCCACTTTACTATTAATGTCAAACTGCCATATCTGTCAACTGCCAGGTCCTTCTGATTATGTCCTCACAATATCTCTTATCCATTCCCTTGTTATCACTCTTGTAACCATGCCCTGCTTCAGGTCTTTATCAACCCTAGCCCACACTATTGTAATAAACTACTGATTGTTTTCCTTGCCTCCAATCTTTTCTTCTGCCAACCATCCGTCACATAACTGGAAAAATCAGCCTCCTAAAGTATAGGTCTAATCATTCCTCTTCCTTCTCCCTCTACCTCCTTCACTAAAAAATAATTTTTAAAAAGTACGAACAACTTTAATCACTCTCTATTACATTTAAGATGAAACACAAACTCCTTAGTCTGGCATTTAAGTTTTTCCATAAGGCAACTTTAGGTAAATCAATTAACCTCTGTTGGCCCTAACTTCCTCATTTGTAAAAAGTGGTGATTAGGCTAAATCTAGCTTTGTTTTCATCCTCTACTAGCATTCCATCATTCCATGGAATAGTTTGATAGATTTGGACTTGAAACATGTCAGAGGGGCTGTATTTATCAGATACCCCCTTTAGCATCAGCACCAGACAACCCACTATTTGGCTTACTACAGAGAAGATGAAAGAACCTTCCATTTGTATTTTGTGTTGGAAAAAAAATGAAGAAATGAGGAATATCTATCTGAATATTTTTCACCTTATTTTTCCAAATTAAGTGTACTTTAAAGAGTTAACTTCATATATAGATAAGCAAGTCATCAATAATATCATCTTTTAAAAAATATCCCAACCTTCACCTTTACCCAAACAAAAGAGAGAACACTTTTACTTCTCTCATTACATATCTGTGACCCTTAGAGAAGAGTCTTGATTCAAATAGACAAGGGCTTGGAACAGGTTTACTGCCAATTTGGTGTTCCCATTTTTTGATTGTTAAGCAAGCTCAGGAGGGAAATAAATTACTTCCAAGTTTATGGTCCAGGGTGTCGGGGAGCAAGACATTTTGTTCAGCAATTAATTTCCCATACGTTTCATTTCCTCTGCATGGACTCTTAAGGCACATGGTTATTGGTGAATTCTATTTGGAGCAAAACAATCTCTCCTAGGTCTCTTTAATATTTGCTAACATTTTGTCTCTTAAGAGTCAATGCTACTTGTCTTTAAATGTCACACTTAACCAGCTGTTCAATTTCTACCTCGAGGCTTTTCTTGAAGGCTAAGTGTAGGGGAAGGCAGGATAACATGCAACTGCCCATCTGTTCAACTTCCCCAGGCCTGTGGCAAGCAGGCAGCACACACACAGTACCTCTCAGTAGTGATTCATTGGGTTCTCTTTAGAATAGATGATAATCAGTTGCTTATGAATATGCTGAAGTGTTAGTTCATTGTTTGAAACTAAGTCTGTTCTTTTGTGAAGTCTACCTTTGAAATGTCTCTGTTAAACCACCTCTAAGGAGATTTGTCTCCCAACTCTCTGTCCTCTTATCTTTTGCTCCCTTATTTGAACCTGGAAAGAGAAGTGGATAGGGCTCCATTTAAGGCCCAGCTCTTGTCTTTTCTTTGGTTGTGGGACTGGACTCATCACTCAATATCCTGGAGACTTGGCGTCCTCATCTGTTCTACTTCTCAGAGTTGCTGTGAGGTGACTTAAATGAGGCAACACACATAAAAATTCATTGTACTGTATAAATGTGCACTTCACCTATTAGGAGTAATGCCTTATGTTATTGGTTCTTTATTTTTAGCTTCATTTAGTATTCATCTGCAAAGACCATAGTTTTTAAAACAACATAACAATATTCCTCCTAAAGTTACATGATGATGGGATCATCTGTTTAGAGCTGAAAGGGATATTAGATGCTCTCCATTCCAATCTCTTGATTTGACAGATAAGGAAACTGAGGAACAAAATAGTGAAGCCAAGGTCACAGAGGTAGTAAATGGCAGAGTTGAGGTTTGAAGCCCAGGCCTCCAACTTCATGGTCTTCTGAGGGAGTTAATGGACAAGGAAGAGTGTCCTAAATTTGTGAGGTACTTATTAGAGACAGACTGATAAATAGCACTAACATTACTTTGGGCTACCAAGAGGAACCTCAGCTATCAGAAAACCCTAGCATACACCGTTCCCAGTAGAATGTGATATAATGATTGTGATTGAAATAAATGTGATTACAACTAAGCTAAAGTCAGAGGTCTTGGGTTTAAATTTCAGCTTTGTCACTTACTGCCATTGTGACCTTGGGCAGGTCACTTCATCTCTAAAAGTTTTTGATTTCCTTATAATGAAATTTCCTGCAAAATGGCTAGATGACTTAAGACTGTAGATAGAACATAGATCTAGAGCTGAAAGAGACCCCAGAGGTCTTCTAGTTTAGACCTCTCATTTTACAGATGAGGCCCAGGGAAAGTAAGTGATTTGCCCCAGGAGAGTCAAAGAGCTAAAGTTTGAACTCAGGTGCTACGACTTCAGAGGCTGTATTTTTTCCACTGTGCCATTCCCCTCCCCCCTCTACATCCATAATGAATAAATGAATGACTAAAGCTTTTATTAAGTGCTTACTGCATGCAAATCACTGGGAATAAAGCTAGTACAGGCTGTCCTTGCTCTCCAAGAATTCACATTTCATCGGAGGAGATGACCCAAATGGAAGGTTTCAGTAGCAAGTCAGATGGAAAGACCCCCATGTTCTTTATGTTGTAGCAGCAAAGCAGATAATAATGTTTCTTCTTTAATGTCACTTCCACTGATAAAATCATACAAGCTTCTGATGTTAAACCATTGGACGGGGCAGTGACTTTGGTGACAAGAAGTTTCATTTAGGGGTCTTCAAAAGCTGTGGTTGTAGCACCTGCAGGGGCAGTTGCCAGGCTATAACTTCACAGAGATTGCTTCCCAGGATGGTGGCTGAGGACAATTTTCTGAGAGCATTGCTATTCCCAAGGTTCTAGATTCAGGGTCTTGGGCTATCTCCATTTGTGTCTGAGGGGACATGGTGGTCAATGTGGTGATGGTGGTTTGCTTGGAACTTGCCACTCCCAGCCTCTCCTTCAGGATACCATGTTGCTTCAGCTAGGCTAACTTGCCTGATAAGATCATATGGTCCAGCAAGTGGTACTAGATACCACTGTTCTTCAAAATATGTATTAACGATGCTAAATCTCCACAATAAAATTTAGGGGACTACCTTTTTTTTTGTAGTAGAATACCATTTATCACATCCCTTTCGAGAGGAGGCCATTGGCTTGGATTTAGAGATCTTTTTGTTATAAGATTCGGAATATAATATGTATTGTAATGAGATTTGACAATTTGATGATTTTGCCTATGGAGAACTGACCTGGACCCAAATTTATCAAAATAATTTGAGACTTCCCCAGATTAAACTTCTAAAATGGTGTCTTTGAGGAAAAAAAAAACAAAATAAAAGAATATTTTCAAATTTCTGCCTAAAAAATAGGGAAAAGATGGCAGTAATGTCTCTAAAATTTCCCAACAGATGCAATTTTAAGGATAAATTACTTGGTAATTTGTTTATTAGCCACCACTATAATAACAATAGCTAGCAAAAGACTTTCAAAGCACTTTACATGTCGTCTCTCTTCATCCTCACAACAATCCTGTGAGGTAGATGCTATTTTTATCCCCATTTTACAGATAAAGAAACTGAGGTTGAGAGGCTAAGTGCCTTGTCCAGGGTCATACAGATAAGTGTCTGAAGTAGGACTTGAACTCAGCTCTTCCTGACTCAAAGTCTATGCACTGCACCACCCAGTTTCCTCAAAGCATTGTGTATTGTGTCTGTTGTGTGTGTGTGTGTGTGTGTGTGTGTGTGTGTGTGTGTTTGTGTGTGGGTCTGTTCAGGGTTTAGGAGAGGGAAGATCTGTGAGACAAAGTTCCCCCTGAGACTTTCATGCTAATAACTACAATCCCAAGAATTACAGAATTTGTAGAATGTTAGTTTGGAAGGGACCTTAGAACTAATCTCCTATAATCAACCTAATTTGTCAAGCTGTTTCTTAGGTATATAAAGATTTCTGTTTTGTTTAATGCATAAGAACTGAGTGGTGCAGATGAGTTCCATGAAGAGAGTGGGCTGAAGTGACTCAGAAGGCTTCATTAAGATGATGGCATTTAACCTTGAACTTGAAGAATGGTAGGAAGGATGGAGGTACAATGGACCTGATGTGGAAGACGTTGCTTGGCAAAGGAATGACATTAGCCATGGCATGGAGGTACAAGGTGTGAGAATACTGGTTTATTCCCTCTAAGCTGTCCTTCTAAAGCAGACTTAGGGCTCAGAGAAAAAGCTTGACACTTAGACCAGGCAAACCAGACTTATTAGTGAGGAAGCTGGGTGGTGGGGTAGAGATAGTGGGGAGGCTTGCAATCAAGAAGACCCAAGTTTGAATTCTGACTCATACACTTATTAACTGTTAGGGTGCATAAAATTCTGAGAGACAAAGTTCCAGGTATGAAAAGTGAATTTATTAATTAGGCCAGCAAATAATCAATAAACTGAGGTCAGTGATCTCTCTCTGCAATCAAGGACCAAGAGGCAGCATCTCTGTCCAGTGTAAATACTGATCTGTTTTCCTGACAGCACAGTATTGGGACCTCCACAGTAATGGGACAAGCAAAAGGCAGCCCTGATTGGTGTGCACTTAATGAGAAGGTGGGCTCAGAGTTTTCAACGCCTCCTCTGGAGGTGGGATGGGGCATGAAAGCTGAGAACAAAGTGGCCTAGCCTTGAGATTCCGCAGCCTTACTTAATTTGGGTGAGGGAAACCATCCCAATCAGGATCTCTCTGGCTAGATTTCTCCTTTGTACACCAGGTCATCCCAAACCTTAATGACAGGAGCGAGGACACACGAATCTCTCTGCAGAGCATTGACTAACCCAGCTTGGTTCTGTTTACGGGATAAACAAAAGTGGGTAGCCCTACCCAGGTCTTGAGAAGTGTTGGAATGTGATCATATTCCTCAGCTAGAATGGGCCTGGATGGATTTTCTCTTTAATTTAGCAAAAGTGATGACTTTTTTGACAGAGTAAGGAATATTACAAACTAATATTAACAATCAAGTGATATAGAATTGAAATTAATTTCTTCACTGTGTGACCTTGGACATACCTTTAGTGTGTTAATTTAACCTCTCTCAGCCTTTCCTAATCTGAAAAAATGAGAAGAGTAGAACCTACTTCACAAGATTGATATGAAAGAGCACATGAGATAATATATGCAAAGTGCTTTACACACCTTAAAATACTACGTAAATATTAGCTATTATTACCAACCACTATTAGTAGCAGTTTTCCTTCCTTGTGGTTGGAGATCCTGGTTTTCCTAGCAAACCAGTAGTAGACATAACTCCTTGGTTCCAAAGCAGGAGTTCTAAACCTGGGGTCCACGGGATGGGTCCATGGATAGAGTTCAGGGGGTTCTAATCAAAATGGTGCTTTAGACAGTGCTTCTTAAACTGTGGGTTGTGACCCCATATATTATGGAGAAAAATTTGGCAACAGTAAAAGGTTTCTGAAAGCTCAACAACCAGAAATTAATTAAAAATCAAACACATAAAGAATCTGATGAGTTTCTGGCAGCACCTGCCTGTGTTGCATCAAGCCTTGCTTTTGAAAACACAGTATGTGCACTTTGTACTGTGCATGCACTCAGGCCACGAGACACCAACAAACGCTGCTGAACCAGGAAAAGGGAACCTGAGTGGAAAAAGTTTAAGAAGCCCTGCTTTAGGAAACCTTAGCTGGCAGTGGGTATAGGATGAATTGAAGCAGAGAGCGGTTGGAACCTAGAAGACCGGGTAAGAGGTCATTGCAACATAAAAGGGATGACTTTTTAATAGTCTAAACCAGAGTAGCGGTCACAATAGGGAATGGAAAGAAAGAGACAGACTACAAGAGAGGTTTTAGGAAGGAAGAAAGGAAGAAATGATTTGAAGGAAGAAATAATTTAAACAAAAAGATAGTTGTTATTTATATAGTGATTTAGATAGTTATCACATTTTATTTTACACTAACCCTGTGAGGGGAGTGATACAGGTATTACTGTCCCCATTTTTAGGTGAGAAAACTGAGACTCAGAAAATTTAATTGCCCAGGATTTCACAATGAACATCTGTCTCAATATGATTTAGGCGGACTTAAAGATTCCCACAGAAGAAGCAAGACAGCCAATAAAGGTAAAAGCAATAAGCTTTTTAAAAAATAGGAGTGCATTTTATCTCACCCAAAAGAGTGAGCACTTAACTTTCAACACCAAGCCCATGAGAAGTGGGACAAGGGAAGAAAGGGCAAGGTATGCACCTAGGATCACAGGATACAGCTAGATCTTTGGAGGGTTCAAGATATACTGGGTCCTGACTTTAGGGGCGATTGTCTTCAGGCCTGTCATGAGAAGGAAGCGGATTGATGATTCCATCAGGAGGTGTCCTCCTGCCTTGGCACTCAGGTTATGCCTGACTCTTTGCCACTCTTGAAGTTCCTCTGTGGGACATTTGGGCTATTACACATAATGGGGCTGTGCCTTGAGGAGGAAGTGGATCAGGTGTTTTGTATATAGAAGCATTTGGAGGCGAGGAATAACTCAGGCAAGTCTGATTTGTTTCTCACCTCTGATATTACAGGTAGATTGGTGCTCATCAGGGAGATTTCATGGGAGATGGAAGTTTCCAATCAGGAAGATTCCAGAAAAAGAGGGTAGTAGCGGGAAGGAGGGGTTAAAGAGAAGTGGTAAGAAGAAAGTACTAAGCATCTTCAGAACAAAAACAGTCTATTGCAGACCATAAGATTTGGGGGCTTCCACTGCGCCAGAGCAAAGATTTGAACGCAAGTCTTTCATGATCCCAACTCCAGTGTTGTACTGGATGTGTGAGCCACAGGAGGGGTCAAAGAGACCCGAAGAAAGAGTTCTTATTTGGGGTCTGCTGACTTAAAATTTTTTAATGTATTTATTGATATTTTCTGTTTCTTATATCATCATAATGTCCCAAGTATTCCTCCCATTCCCCCTCCCAGAGTGTTATACCATATGAGTATTTTTTTCAAAGAAGAAACTGAAGTCAGCACAACTGATCAATACATTGAAGAAGTCCAAAAACTATGCAATGTATAACACCTGTGGACCTTCCACTTCCAAGAAGGTAAAGGTTGGAGGTATCTTCTCATACTTCATTTTATTTATTTATTTTTGTTGTTGTGTTACTCTTATTTCCTAGGGGAAAACTCCCCATTTGATTAAAAACTGCTGGGAAAACTGGAAAGCAGTTTTTATTAAAAAGGAAATTTTTCCCTAGGTAACTTACATTTTCAACTTTATCAAACTCTGGATTATTGAGTTCTATTGTTTCTGAATCTCCCCTGTCTAATCTATTCCATTGGTCTGTCTCTCTGTTCTTTAACTAATACCAGATGGCTTTGATGACTGCTGTTTTATGCTATAGTTTGAGGTCCAGATATGCTATCTCTCCTTTGTATTTATTTCTTTTTATCATTTCCCTTGATATTCTAGATCTTTTGTTTTTCCAAATGAATTTTGTTATTATTTTATCAGGCTCTGTAAAGTATCTGCTTGGCAATTTGATTGGTGTAGCATTAAAAGCATATTAATTTTGGTAGTATTGTCATTTTTGTTATATTGGCATGATCTATCCATGAACATTGAATATTACTCCAGTTATTAAGGAGTTATTCTTTATTTTTTGTGGGGATTTATGACACACAAAAAGATTAGGAATCCATGTCCTAGAGGCAAGAAGGAGCAACTGGAGTCTCTTAATCAGGGGGCAGAAAGAGTCATGTGCTATAGGCATATCTTTTCCTTCTTCACTAGTCTTGAAACCTTCTATCACTCAGTAGCACTCTAGGTCCCAGGATGAGATATAAGTACAAACTGGAGAATCTTAAATAATTTAGAAACACCTTAGAGAGTCTTTCAGACTTTCTATCTTCACATTAAACATCTTCCTGCCTTGAGAGAAGAGGTCATATTGAGCCAGGAATTCTTAAACTTCTTTGTTTGTCATGGACTTCTTTGGAAGTCTACTGAAATCTACGGATCCTTTCTCAGGAAAATGTTTTTTTAAGTAATTGGACAACATGTTAAGTTTCAGTTAGAGGTCAGTAAAAATAAATATGTAATTTTCTTTCTCCATCCAAGTTCACAAACCCCAAGGGGGTCTGTGAATCTTAGGTTAAGAAACTTTGGGGTTAAGCAGTTCCTTTTACTCTCCCAACCTCCTCTGCCCAAATGACTTACATAGTCCCAGAATCCCAGAATTTGAGAATTAGAAGGAATCTCAGAGGCATCTATTTGAACCCATATATGAAGGAATCCCAAGCTTCAATTAGAATTGGTATTCACCAGGCAAATTACATTGGCTATTTAGACCTGTACCGGTTGTTAGGGGCATCTATAAATGTCTAGAAATTGGTGCATTTAGCCAGTGGTCATGACTTTTCTGACATAGCAGTGCTTTGGAAATGGCACGCTAAAGATAACATTCAAAATTTTCAATAGAGAATTTAGAAATTTAAAAACAACTTTACTTATCTTCTTTTTTTTTTAAAGTGTGACTTAGAACTTGAAGCTAACAAAATATTTAATGAGCTTTATCTAGCTCCATAGAGTGGGAATCGTCCATATTCCCAGCTTTTAACCCGCAGATCTAGGACAGGACTTCTTAACTTTTTTTTGGTCTTTGGCAATCTGATGAAACCTATGGACTCCTTGGCATCATGTTTTTAAATGACTCAGGAACTGCTGAATTTCAATTAAAGGTTAGTAAAAATGTAATTTTTTTTCCTGGTCAAGTTCATAGATACCCCCTCCACCCACCCATCACTTTTGAAAACTTCTGATTTACAGTATACAAAGGTCTCACTGACTAAACTAAGACCTAATTGTATTTTGTCTTTGTGTTCTCAAAACCTAGCACAATGCTTGGTATGTAATAGGCACTCTTAAGAATTGCTTGTTGACCGATGGGAGGAAGAAGTGTTGGGGAGGTACCTATTTTCAGGACCCTGGGCAGGAGTGTATTGGAACCTGATCTAAACAGCAGATATTGTTAAATTTTCAGTGTGGCAAAAGCTACAAATCTAGCCTTGATTTATTGTTTTGTGGTCTGTCTAGGCTTAAGAAAGCGATGGAAAAAACATTAATAATCCAGATTAAATTTAAAGTGTTTCATCTATACTTTTTTTTTTCCTTTCTAGAAATCCAGTTGTAAAACATTATATATCACTGCCTTAAGGTCACCAGGAAGCAACCTAGAAGATGTCTTGATACTGATCTGATAAAAAATGAAAATCTTCTTTATATATCTATATATCTATATCTATATCTATATCTGTACCTATATCTATATCTATATCTATATCTATATCTATATCTATATCTATATCTATATCTATATCTATATCTATATCTATCTATCTATCTATCTATCTAGTTGATCCTACCAGCTCACCACTGGCAGGACCTGAACTGAATTTTGACTTACTGTTTCTTTTGAAAGTTAATTTTTTAAAAATGCATCCATCTTTTGGTACTGATCCAATCACACTCCCACACAGTTATCTTGTGACCAGTGGCATATGTTTGAGAGACAATTTCCCAGTAGAGAATAGGGATGCTCTCAGTGGCCTTGGCCTGTAGGATAATTGAATTCAAGACCCTGCCAGCACAGTGTTTTAACAACCAAATTCACCAACCATAGACAAAACAGGGAAGTACACTCTTTCTCTTCTCCTTTACCCTCTGTTCCATTGTGCAGCAAACCTGCATGGCTCTTGAGCAAGATGCAGTCATAGGGAATCCAGGGCACTGGCTTTTTAGCTTGGGTTCTGCCTACTGTGGGGCAGTGAATAGTCTGGAAGACCCTTTTTCCTGAGTTCAAATCTGACCTCAGACACGAGCTATGTGATCTGGGCAAGTCACTTAACCCTGTTTGCCTCAGTTTCCTCATCTGTAAAAATGAATGGAAGAAGGAAATGGCAAACCACTCCATTATTTCTGCCAAGAAAACCTCAAATGGGGTCATGAAGAGTTGGACTTGACTGAAAAACAACTGAAAAACTGTATTGCCTTAGCTTAGGCTCCACTACTCACAAATACCTGGGGCTCAGTTTCCTTATGTACCATGAGGGGGTTGGACCAGATGGCTTCTGAGTTCTATGATACCATGATCCTTCCAGCTCTAATATTCAATGGTCCTAGGTGGCATTTCTTTTTTTAATTTTATTTTTAAAATTAATTTATTTTGATTTATCAACAATCACTTCCATATGCTTTTGGGTTTAAAATTTTTCTCCCCTATCCTCCCCACTACCTTCCCCAAGATGGCACACAATCTGATATAGGTTATACATTTGCATTCCTATTAAACATATTTTCATATTACTGATGTTGTAAGTAAGAATAAGAACCAGTAGGAGGAACCACTAGAAAGAGGAAACAAAACTCAACAGAAGAGAAAAAAAACAAAAACTAGCAAACAGTATGCTTCAATCTGCATTCAAATTCCATAGTTCTTTCTTTGGATGTGGATAGCATTTTCCATTATGAGGCCTTTAGAGATGTCTTAGATCCTTGTATTGCTGGCAAGGGTTAAATTTATCAGTATTAGTCATCGCACAACATGGCTATTATTGTGTACAACGTTCTCTTGGTTCTGTTCACTTCACTCAACATCAGACCATACAAGTATTTCCAGGTTTTTCTGAAGTCAGCCTGTTCATCATTTCTTAGAGCACAATTGTATTCCATTATATTCATATACTATGACTTGTTCAGCCATTCCCCAATTGATTGGCATCCTCTCAATTTCCAATTCTTTATCTAGGTGGCATTTCTTAAAAAATATGGGGTTACCTTAACTTGGGACGTATACTCAAAAAAGCCATACTGTTGTTCATTTTTATCTGCATATTAGAAATGGTACAGTAGGAAAAGTGATAATGTTGAGCTCAGGAGGCCTAGGTTCAAATCCCAGCAATGATTCCTTTTAGCTCTGTGACTGTGGGTAAATCATGTACCATCTCATAGCTTCAATTTCTTCATCTGTAACTACTACCTAATGGGGATGTTGTGGGGGAAGTGCTTTACAAACCTTAAAGCACCATACAAATGTGAGTTGTTATTGTCATTGAGCTTCTAGCTAACTATATCCACTGTGAGAAGTGACCCAGGCTTAATGGCCCAGGGCCTAGGAGGAGTCAGGTTAGAACTAAAAGGAATCATGATATGGGTTGATTAAAGAATATGACTCAGAGTACAAAATTAACATAATAATATGTTAAAATAATATAATAACAACCCCCTCCTCCCCATACGTATTATATCTAGAAGAACTCTGGTCCAGTGCAAAGAACACTAGACCTGAAATCCAAAGGTCTGGGGTCAAGTTTGAGTTCTGCAATTAGCTGTGCGACATCCAAGAAGTCTCTTTGCCTCTCTGAAGCCTGAATACCTGTCCTGGCTCCTTTGAAGGGTGGTTGTGAGCATCAAAGGAGAAACTCTTTGTGAATATATTTGGTCAATTGTAAAGAGATGTAAATCTCTCACAGCAAAGATTTACAACTGTAGGAAGAGCTCCAAGAGCCAATGAAGAGGGAAAAAAATATTTGGAGGTCTGGATCTGTGCTTTAATAGGTCTCTAAGGCCTGGCTAAGTGAAGAAGTGATGAAGGAGGATGGGCTATATTGTTTCCTTTAGGACCCAGTTCTCCTGCTTTTTATTCCATTGGAGCTAACACGGGCAAGTTGAGTATTACCTGTGATTTCCCTCTGGTTACGTCCTGAACATAATTTCCTCTTTACATGTGAGGGATAGAATTTCACCTGGGCATTTCCTCCCCTGGGAGTCTTTAAAATATTGGTAAACATTATACGTGTTCCTTTCCCCTAAGCCTAGTTTGGATCGATGAGTTGCGGAGCAGAGATGGATTGAGGGGGAAGGAATGTCAGTGTTTCCTTCCGGGCATAGACATCTTGTCATCCTGATAACATCACAGCCTGTATTTGTCAGTAGTAAGTTGTAAGCTGTTACTAAGGAAGGGATTTTTTTTTGTTGGTTATTTTTGTTATGAAGACTGTCTGTTTCTAGCTTTCCTCAACTTGTGAAATGAGATAGCTCACAAAAATGGGATTGTTGATGATTCCTTCACCCTCAGTTACTCTTCCAGGACCTCTTAATGCTAAGCCCAGAAATATCTCACCAAGCAAGTGAGAAAATAAAAATTCAACCACCTACACCTCATTATGAGTACCCCACCAACCAGCTGGTCTTTAGGTTGCCACTCTACTACGGAGCCACGTCAGCTGCCCCATGGCATGAGACTGTGTATGGGAAACTATGGCAAGAGAATTACAGGGTCTGAGCTATTAGAACTTGTTTCTGTGTGTTCATTGGTTTTGTCTATGCCAAAGCACTCTGATAGCAAACATCCACGACGGTGAACTAAAGTGATGAAGGACCTGGTTGGTCCCATGATAACATGGACCAGACCAGCTGAGCTGACCACCATTTTTTAGTTATGTTCCATGAGTCACTAATTGTGCTGCGGTAATGTGACTATGAAAGTTTTCTAATCAGTTAAAGAAAAAACCTGTGGATTTAAAGGACTTGAGGAAAGTTAAATAATTAAGTTTGTTTCATTGCTAGAAAAATGACTTAGTACTTGCTAGAGCTAGTAAATTTGTTTTCTTTCTTTCTTTCTTTCTTTCTTTCTTTCTTTCTTTCTTTCTTTCTTTCTTTCTTTCTTTCTTTCATTTTTTCAATACCAAGCTGGTATTTGCTTAGCTTGGTTAAAAAAAAAGTACACACGACAAAAACTATTAGTGCTGTTGAGATGAATTTCAACCCACAGCTAATTCTTAGAGCTGAACTGAAAACCTCTTAAGCAAGATTTTTTTTTTAATAGAAATGCTGACAGGATCATAACTATGATAGCGCAGAAGGCACTAGAGCATATACAGACACACATACAGAATCCAATAAATATGATCATGAGCAGCAGTAGGAGAAAACTCAGCTACAAGATTTTGCTTCTATTTATTCAACCTTCGAGTTTCACCATAGGTTTATGAAGGGCTTGCTGTGTGCAAAGCACTAGGCCACACATGATGGGGGATACAAAGACAAAGAAGGGAGGAATGTCATTCATGAGTTTATTCATTTAGGGCTGAAAGGAAGGGACTTGGAGAATAGCTAGCCTCATCCCATTATTTTTTTTTAGATGAGTGAAAAGGACCAGAAAGGTTAAGACACTTGCTTGAGGTTGCAGTTAATAAACAGCATCCCTGGGATTTCAACCCAGGCCCTCTGATTTTAAATACAGCTTCGTACAACTCTGATAGCAGGAAAGTCAGTCAGTCAGTAAACATTTATGAATCACCTACTATGTGCCACTCACTGGACTAAGCTCTGGGGATACAAAGGAAAGTAAAGGCAGTCCCTGTTCTTCAGGAGATGAAAATCTAATAAGAGAGACAACATGTGAAGAACGATGTAGAAGCAAGCAATGTACAGGATAAATGGGAGGCAATCAAAGGTCATCATCCAGAGCTAGCCTCTTTGGTCTGGTTAAGTAAATCTCCTAGGTTAATTTGCATGGATCAAGAAGAACTTGATGGCCTGGAAAGAGATTTTTTCATCCCAAATCAAATAGTATTCAAAGCTCAGGTATTGGCAGCCCTGGGAGAATCAAAGTAGTTCTAATGCCTAAAGGTTTCTCTGACTGTCTGGGTCTGAATTGTTGTTGTAAGTGACTTGCCCAGGGTCACACAGCTAGTAAGTGTTTGAGGCTGGATTTGAACTCAGGAAGCAGAGGCCTGGTGCTCTATCCATCTGAATTACAAGAGAAATAAAATAGCCCCTGTGGCCATAAGCTAAAGGGCAGTGAGGTGGCACAATGTATAGCGTGCCAGGTGTGGAGTCAGGAAGACTCATCTTCCTGAGTTCAAATCTAGCCTCAGACACCTACTAGCCCTAGGTGTGACCCTGGGCAAGTCACTTAACTCTGTATCATTTTCCTCATCTATAAAATGAGCTGGAGAAGGAAATGACAAACCACTCTGGTGTCTTTTCCAAGAAAATCCCTAAAGGCGTCACAAATAGCCAGACATGACTGAAACATGACTGAAGAACTGAAGCTATAAGCTAAAAGAATTGTAACCCTTACAAGAAAGCATAGAAGCTGCAGATTCTGCAGCCAAGTGCAAGCATCAGGTTAGAACACTGTGAGGAACAGCCCGACAGTAGATGAAGTCAGCTGGATGCCCAGAGTTCAACCGCGCTACTAGGTGAGCAGATGACAATGGTGTCTCTGTGAGAAAGTGAGTCACAGCATCAGACAAGGGTATTCTAATGGGAACGCTGCCTTAAGAGTATGATGATCTCTGGCTACTTGTGCTCCCTAGCCACTATGTTCTGTATCCTTGTGTGCTCTCATGCAATCTTCCTGGCCACGTGTGTTATCTGGCCACACATGTTCCCTGCATGTGCTCCCATTTCTGTACGTGCTCCTTATCTATGCATTTCTCTATGTGTAAACTCTCTCCTGCTGGTAGTGCGACCTCCTATTAAAAAGCATGCTCCTGTGTGTATGGAGGCAATCTTCTCTGTCCTTTATTTTACAAAATAGCTAAATGCCTTTTGGTTGAAATTGTGTCTTCTGGTTGATCTTGTAATAGAAACAGTGGTGGGGGCTGATGGGTCGTGGTTTTGATTGGATGTTGTCTCAAAGTCTACCTTGATTCTAGTGTAGGTTTCAAGGGACTTGTTCAAGAAGGACCTGATCTAGTCAGTCAATCAATATGTAAGAGCTTGCTATGTGCCAGGCACCACGTTAAGTAGTGGGGATGCAAAGAAAGGCAAAAGACAATCCCTGACCTCAAGAAGCTAATGGAAAAGACAGCATGCAAACAACTGTGTACAAATAAGCTATGGACAGGATGAATAGGAAATAATCAACAGAGGGAAGGCGCTAGGTTTAAGAAGGATTGGGAAAGTCTTCTTGAAGAAGGTGGGATTTCATATGAGAACTAGGGAATCCAGTAGGCAGAAATGAGAAAGAGGCAGGAGGTGGCATGTCTTGTTGGAGAGACAACAAGGAGCCCAGTATCCTTGGATCAAACAGTGATGGAACTGAGGGTGGGGTGGAGTGGTAAAGTAAAAAAACAAACCTGGAAATAGGGAAAGAGGGAAGTAAATGGGTTTTTATATTTGATCATGGATCTACACAGATGTTTATAAGACATTGTCCCTGCCCTCATGGATCTTATAGTTTGGGGGAAAACCCAACCAAACAGGTTACAGTTCTTACTGTGCAAAGTCAGCCTGAGTGACCCTATGTTTAAAATCTTGCTTAAACTTTGAGTATGTGGGTAGCCAGCCTGCAAGAGCTGGAGGTCTGGAAATACCCTTGCACATGCACACTTAGGCATGGGAAGGAGCTGAGGTGGCGAAAATTCCTTTGTCTCATGACCATGGGGATCAATCAACATACTTTTACTCTTACGTGGACATTGGAATCAGCACCAGCCAAATCCAACTGCTTGCTGCCTTGGTATGCTAATAAAATACTTTTACCTTTCTTTTCCTGAGGCCCACACCAAGTTTTGTTTTGTTTTTTTTTTTAACACTGGTCAGTCCTTTGCCTAGTTTCCTTTATATTGGCTTGAGGTTGTGCTGTTTCTCTCAGGCAGTAGTGTGTAGATGGCATTGGAAAACCACTGAGGGGGCAGCTCCACCTCAGGATAATTTAAACCATAAGCAGGGTTAGCCTTCAGCAAAATTGGGAATGAGGTAAAATTGATCCCTTTGTCTCTCTCAGTTGCACAGATCTAAGTGCAACAAAAGAGACATAGCAAACCTAAATGTCGAAAGAAAGAATGAGATGCTAGAAGTCCCTGGGTTAGATAGGGCTACTTTGTTTATACTGTTCAGGCAGAATGCTTCTTTTTAAAAATTTAATAGTGTTTTATTTTTCCCTCAGTTGCATGTCAAGAAAATTTTTAGCATTCAATTTTACAAGATTTTGAGTTCCACATTTTTCTCCCTCCTTCCCTCCCTTCCTCTCTTCTGAAAATGGTAGGCAGTTTGATATAGTTCATGCATGTGCTATCATGTATAAATATTTCCATATTATTCATAGTTGTGAAAGAAGAAATAGATCAAAAGGGGAAAATACCTACAAGAAAGAATGAAGTAAGTGAAGAAAATATGCTTTAATTCAGAGTCCATCAGTTCTTTATCCAGAGGTGGGTAGCATTTTCCTTCCTGAGTCCTTTGTACCTGTCTTGGATCATTGTGTTGCTGAGAAGAGCTGAGTCATTCATAGTCTATTATCACACAATGTTGCTGATATTGTGTATGTTTTCCTGGTTCTGTTCATTTCACTTTGCATCAGTTCCTACAAGTCTTTCCAGGTTTTTCTTAAGTCTGCCTATTCATCATTTCTTACTGCACAATAGTATTCCATTACATTCATATGCCACAGCTTGTTCAGCCATTTCCCAATTGATGGGCAGCCAGAATGTTTCAATGAGGAGATGTGGTAGCAGTTGTGCTTGGACAAAATATTGTACTTTTCTCTGCCCAATCTATATTTGAAATATAAAGGTTCTGAAAGTAAGCCTTACAGAAAACTGATAATCGACTGCTCAGATCCTCTATTTCCTGATACATGCACACTCAATTTGCAACTAACAACTTAGCAAGGTTTTCAAAAGGACATTATCCCTCATTGTCTACATGCAGAATACCAGTTATGGTAAGCTACATCAAGCCAGCTCCCAAATAGACCTATATACCTTCTTCTTCTTCTTTCTTCTTTCTTCTTTCTTTCTTCTTTCTTCTTTCTTTCTTCTTTCTTCTTTCTTCTTTCTTTCTTCTTTCTTCTCTCTTCCTCCTTTTCTTCTTCCTCCTCTTTTTTTTTAGGCAATTGGAATTAAGTAACTTGCCCAAGGTCACACAGTGTCAAGTATTCGGTCTGAGGCTGGATGTGAACTCTTGATTTCCTCCTGATTTCAGGGCCAGTGCTCTATCCACTGTGACATCTAGCTGCCCCGCTTCTCCTTCTTTTTCGGGCAGTTGGCGTTAAGTGACTTGCCCAGAGTCATACAGCTAGTGAGTGTCTGAGGCAAGATTTTAATTCAGGCCCTCCTGCCTCCAGGGACAGTGCTCTATCCGGTGTACCACCTAGCTGTCCCCAAAGCAGACTTCTTATATCATTCTGTCAAGGGTAATATCCTGCCAACCTTGGTAAAACACCATCCCTTATGTTTGTATAGTCGGAAGACTTCATTCTTGACCTCTGAAGTGGGAACTGATTCCCCAATCAACCCACATCCTCATCTTTTATTCTTCCTCTCATCCCATTTCCTTCTTTTCCCTATAACGTCTTTCCCCTCATCTCTCCTTTTCCAATCTTTTTCCTTGTCTGTCTTTCTCCACTTGTGATTCCTCACTTCTCTGTCCCTTTCAATTGATTTCAATCCAACAAACATAGAGCAAATACCTGCTGTGGGCAGGTCACTGTGCTAGGGTGCCCTGGGACTACAAAGAAAAAAAAATGAAATAATCCCTGTCCTCAAGGAGCTTACATTCTTTAGAGGGAATACAATCTTTAACCTGACAAACTGTGATCATTCTGTGATCAAATATAAACTTCTCTAGTTTTTAAAGCCCTTCACAACTTTCTCCTTCTTACCTGATCAGTCTTACACTTTGTATCTCTCCATCAACTCTGCAATCCAGATGCTGGACTTCTTGCTGAGGTAGAAACTTCATCTCTGGACACCAGTTCTTTTCACTGACTGGCTCCCATTCTTAGAAGAAGCCCCCTTATCCCCTCCACCCCCTAGCTTTTCTGGCTTCCTTTAAGACTCAGGTCAAAGAAACCGTTTGCAGGAGGTTTTTTCTCACCCTTCCTTGGTCCACCTCCCACCCAGTGCTTTCCCTCTGATGATACCTTCTAGATACCCTGTATATATCTCCTCTGTATAATTTTTGCACATTATCTCCCCCATTAGAATGTGAGGTTCTTGAAGGCAGGGACTGTGTTTTTGCATTTCTTTGTATCCCAAGTATTTAGCACAGTGCCTGTCACATAGTAATAAATGTTTGTCAAGTGACTGATTGACAGCGAGAAAGTTGTAATAAATAGCAGAGTTAAGAAAGGTTGTTGGAGGAGGCACCTGAATGTAGCTTTGAAGAGGTGGAGAGGAGGAGGACATGCATATGTATTTCAGGCATGGAAACAGTCTCTAAACAGGCCCCAAAGTGGAGGAAGGAGTGACAAGTTTGGGGAACAGCAAGTAGGCCAGTTTGACTGGAAGGAATTGTGCTTGAAGGTGGGGAGGGCTGTAAGAGGAAATGACTCTGGGAAGGTAAGCTGGAGCCAGACTGTGAAGAGCTTTAAATGCCCTTCTGAGGAGTCTGTATCTTATCCTAGAGGCGATTGGGAGCCCATGAAGATTCTTGAGTAGGGAAATTATGTAAAAGAATGATGCTTTTGAGAGATTATTTTGGCAATGTCATAGAGGCTGGATGAGAGAGGAGAGACCAGAAGCAGGAAATACAATTAAGAGATTTAAAAATAACCTAAAAGAGAAGTGAAGAGGGTCTAAATTAGGGTGAGGTAGTAAGTTTGGAGGGAAGGGCATTAATGAGTGATGCTATGGAAGCAGTACTGACTTTCTCTCTCTCTTTCTCTCTCTTCCTCCCTCATTCTTTCCCTCTCTTCCTCCCTCTCTCTTTTCTCTTCCTCAGCCCCCCTATAGCACACACACACACACACACACACACACACACACACACACACACACAAGCTTTGTTCCCCTTTAATTTCTTCCTTCTGGGTCTATTTCTTCCCTAATTTTTATATGTGAAGACTTAAAATTAGAATCTTTTTAGTCCTTTGTCTTGTCGCTAATCTATCCCACATGGCTGTCCTACTTTTGCTGGTGGTCTGTGGTGTTATAATTAAACTATAAATCACTGTTATTGTTTCTTAGTAGGACAAACCAGATACATGCCCCTTCCCGCCATTTCATAGTGTGCCTCTCTTCTCTCCTGTGAATCAGTAGCCTCTTGGTCTATGATTTAACCCTTTGGGCACATGAAAGGAAAAAGATCAATAATCAATGGCTTGAGTGCTTTGCTCTGTATTGCCTTGCTAATTTTTAATCAGCTATAATCATTAGGATAAGAAATAACTGTGTCATCTATAATAACAGCATAGCCCTGGGTTAAATAAAAAATCTGAGAGTAACCAAACTATGATGTAGTCATAAGGAAATCCCTGTGTTAGATGACCTTAGAAGTATAAGTAAATCATTATAAACTGTGTATCTTAAATATGTGACCATAATAATCATACCTATATATTCATCTTTATTAAAATGATAAAGTATGCAAGTCCTATAAAGGGCTGAGACATCAAAGGGTTAATTGAGACATCACAGAAAATGCAAAGTTAGGACCTCACAAAGTTAGGACACGGTGACCTGCAAAATACAATATTGCATGAGTCTGCTTCTAGAGGACTTCATTGCACAATACATGAATCAAGAGACCTATATACAACTGTGAATTCTGTATCTTGAGTCTCAGATTGTATTGGACAGACTGTAGACCCCGCCTTTGTTTCCGTTAATAAAGGTTGGTTTCTTTGTCCAGAGAGCTTTCCAGTTTCCTTTTCACACACATATGCAACTGTTTTATGCCTTGCAATGGTTGTCATGTTTATTGTTAATGTAACAAATCTTTATGTGGCATTTTAGGTTCTTGAGGATCAGAAGGACTCTGATGAGGTTGAGGCTGTGTACAGAGAAACCTACCATCTGGCAGGGTAATATCTGGAGACCTAGGTTCTAGCCCAGGCCCTCCCACAGACTAATTGTGTGACTGAGGGCAAGATACTTAATCTCTATGGTTTTATTGTCATGGGTCAATTTTAAAAGATCTTTGTTAGCATGATAAAAATTTAGGACTAGAAGGAATCTTAAGCAACATCCAGAGATTCCCAAACTTATTTGGCCCACTGCCCCCTTTTCAAAAAAAATACTCAGTGCCCCTATGGAAATCTATTTTCTTCAACCCTTTAATTTTTTTTTAATTTGCATAATTTCAAACTACTACCTCTCCCCTGGCTTGTTCCAGTGCACCCCAGGAGGTGGTATTGCCCACTTTGGGAATCTATGATAAACCAATCTGATCATTTTACTATAATATTTCAAGGATGCGTGATTTTTGCCAGTGTGGATTCTTTCCTTATATTCATTTTCTAATCCCCTTTTTGACTTAGTAGATGATCCTGGAAAGTTTCTGTAGCTGAAAAGTCCATCAGTTTGTGGTGTGTGTGTGTGTGTGTGTGTGTGTGAGAGAGAGAGAGAGACAGACAGACAGACAGATAGACAGACAGAGACAGAGAGAGGGAGGGGAGAGAGAGAGAAAATATCTTGTCAATTCTACTTTAACAACATCCTTCCTCTGTATTCACACTTCCACACTCAAGTTCAGGGCCTCCTTATCTATCACCTATATTATTACAATATCCTCCTAGTTGAACTACCTGCTTCCAATCTCTTCTCCCTCTTCAATCCATCATCCACATAGTTGCCAAAATAATCTTTCTAAGGCATAGGTCTGACCATAATACTTCCTTGCTTCATGAAGTGGCCAAACTGGTGATGAGCTTCTCTGCCTTCCTCAGCAGCTTTGCCTAATAGATATTTAATCCATTATTTAGCCCACACTCAAAACCTTTCCAGTATGGTAGCATCTGTCAGAACTGGCTGGCAAAGCCTTTGATAACACAAGGTCATATAGTGATGACTCATCAAAATGGGACTTACATAGTCACCAAGTAGAACTGGTGAGCAAGGCAGGCTGAGCTGTCAATCACCTCCTAGCTGGGTATGGGAAAGGGGCAGGGTTTGTTGCATGTGGAAATCCACTCAACTCCCCACTCCCTTTCTGTGGGCAAAGCTTCTCTAGCAACTCATTTCCCTTCTGGAACTTTTGTTTACTTTCAATTTTTTTTTTTTAATTTTTAGGCAATTGGGGTTAAGTGACTTGCCCAGGGTCACACAGCTAGTAAGTGTCAAGTGTTTGGGCTAAGGCCGGATTTGAACTCAGGTCCTCCTGACTTCAGGGCTGGTGCTCTATCCACTGCACCACCGAGCTGCCCCTACTTTTAAACATTGTATTCATTTCCTTTGTGGGGGGCTGGGGGGAAGGGGAGAGAAGAATGACTTTAATTTGCTCACTTTTGCTTTCACAATCATTATGTTTCTTTTAAAGCATTCAGGAATATACCTGCTTTGGCTCCAGGTTCTCTTGTGGATCCACAAGGTCCTTTGTCTTACTTATCAGGTATTGATTTATTTTCTTTTGTCTTTAAATATTTATTCATAGATGTCTGGACTCTTTTACCCAATCTGGATGCCATGTTCCCTTTTGTTATTAATATCTTTTCAGTTGGTTTTTAAGTTTATGCTTGAGGTCTTTAACTGAGTTTTTTTTTCTCCTGAAATCTGTGGTAATCTCATCTTTTTTTCCCTTTTATAGTTTGCTATTCTTTACTTCTGCTATTCTGACTCCATCCCTTTTGATTTCAGTTTCCTTAGAATTTGGTCCTTAAAGCCATCTCACCCTTTTCCTCTGCTGGAAAATTCTTCATTTCATAGCTTCCAGTCTCTGATCAAAGTTATTTTTTTGTTGGGGAGATAACTGGTTCCAACTAGATTCTGGACTCTTTCCTTTAGGCTTAATGGAATTCTACACAAGTACACATATGTGTCCTATCCCACTTGACTCTATTCCTCAGTTTTCTGAGCTCTGTTCCAGCATAAAGCACTACCAAGACTGAGGAAATTTCTGCCTTTTGGTTTTCCCTGTGGCACAGGTGGCAGTGGGGTTGAGGGGCAGACGTGCAGAATTGAGTTCTTTTGCAAACTGTGGGTCCACTGGTGCAGCTGTTTGTGATATGTGGTGGGGGGTGGGAATTCTGAGTCTGTTAGGGGTTAGGGATTACCTCTCTGCTGTTAGTTCATTGAATCATTACCTCTTTGGAGTTCTTGGCATCCTCCACAGTGGAGACAGCTGAACTTACTTTATCTCTTGTGTATAGTTTCTATTTTGGAGATGTTTGAGAGGTTGTGGGGATTGGAGAAAAATGTGTTGATCATGTGACTGGGAAATCAGCATGTTCACTTCTGGAGCTGTACTGGCTTCTGTTTTTACAGGGGGTCATTCTAGTTGATGATTATCTTTCTTTTCTTATTCAAACAACTTAATAAACTCTCATCTATTTTAAATGTATAGTTCTGAACTCCAAGGTTCAGTGACATCCCTTCTTCCCTGGAAAACAAAGCAAATTTTTCTCTTTCTTTCTTTTTCTTTCTTTCTTTCTTTTCTCTCTTTCATTCATTCTTTCTTTCTATCAATCTATCTTAGCTGTTAAAAACATAGGGGAATTTGGATACATAGATTAATAATTTTTATCACAGTTAATGATTTAAAGTGGAAAGTAATTGTAAAGGTGGGAGGAATTAGCTTAGACCCAATTCTACTTAAAGTAATTCTACTCAAAGGGGTAGCTAGGTGGTGCAGTGGATAGATAGCTGGGCCTGCAGTCAGGAACACTGAGTTAAAATCTGGCCTTAGACACTCACTAGCTATGTGACCTTGGGCAACTCACTTGACCCTGTTTGCCTCAATTTTCTCATCTGTAAAAATAAATTGGAGAAGGAAATGGCAAACCATTCCAGTATCTTTGCCAAGAAAACTCCAAATAAAGTCATAAAGAGTAGGGCATGACTGAAACACTCAATGACAACAACTTAAAGTAAGTGATAAGATACTAAGCTCTGATGTATGTATTTATCAGGTGAGAATATACCTCTGTTGTTTACTACGTGTGAACATGGCCTGAGTGTGACAAGAAATTTGGTTGAATTGGCTAAGAGCCTTGGTCATGCCCTTTGAGGTCTGAATAAAACCATTTAGCTATTGGAAGGAGGTTACACAGAATCTCAGGACTGTGGTGTTATGGGAAGAATATTTTCCCCTGAGTTTGTGTGATGGGTTAACTGCTCCTGAATAATTCTATCACAATGCAGAAATTATAGGGGTAGGAATCTAGATTTTATTGTGCTTAAGCACAAATTCAAGAGGCAGAAAAATAACCTTGTCCTGACTGGGATTTGGACCAAGCTACTTATAGAGGAAAATTATGTCAGAGAGACAGAGAAATATTTTTTAAACAAATAACAATCTTTATGGCCTCTTGGGTCATAAAAATCACATAGGTCTAGTCAAATGGTTTTATTATCTCATGCTTCTTTCATTAAGGTTGAACCAACTAAGTTAGAACAAATTAGTAAATGGACTAAGTTACAGATTTAAATACTGAGTTTTCAAAATCCTACACTTAAAAACTACAAGGCTACGTTTTAAACACATCACAATGGACTAATTGAAAGGAGATTTGTATGTCACAAAGATAACCAAAGATTTGGGGCATCAGGGAAATTCTTCCATAAATAAAATCAGCCAGAGTCCCCTTAGAAGGGTTTAAACATTTTGTAGATGTGATATTCCCTTCTTTCTCTCTTTTCTTTTTGTAGCTAAAGAATGTCAAAAGGCTTCCCTTAATACTATCATTCCATGAGTCCATTTTAGCCAGGTGTTATTAATATTTATAGGAGGTAGGTTTCAGGAGTCAGCTAGATAGTCAGGAAAAAATGACATAATGAAATAAAATAAAAGGCAATCAAAAAGTCTCATAAGAGTTGTATTTTGTTGTTGTTTTGTTTTGTTTCATGGGTTGTTATGGTCAAAGATCTCATCATCAAGTAGCCAGTGGAATATACTCTCTAATCATCTAGAGTAGTTCTTGGAAAGCAGACAAGCTATTGCCAGCACCACACTCAACACCTTTCCAGTATGATAGAACCTGCCTGAGTTTGTGCCCCATGGGCGCAGCCTTTAAGAACCCAAAGTTAAAGCTATGGGAGGACTTGGTCAAGAGTTGCCCAGGATGGGCAACAATGGATGGGTTGGGAAATGGATGGGTTGGGATCTGCATCTTTAGAGGGAATATACACATCCATGGGAGAGCAGATCCATTTAAGTATTTCAGAAAGGAAAATGTTCCTAATGATAGGGACAATCTAAAAGTTGAATGGCTTCCCCTCAATGGATGATCTGAAGCAAAGTCTGGATACTGATTCATTCATTAAGCACATATTCTGTAAAAGGAATTGTCAGATAGGGGTTGGACTCAGGGTCCAGAAACCAACTGCCTCAAGGTCACATGTGACCCTCTAGGTCCTCAAGTGCAGCCCTTTGACTGAATCCAAACTTCATAGGATTTGTGAAGTTTGGATTCAAAATGTTGCACTTGAGGACCTAGAGGGCCACGTGTGGCCTGAAGGCTGCAGGTTCCCCACCCCAAGTAGATGATAGATGATCACTGAAGTGCCTCTAATTCTAAGGTCCTATAAAACTAATCTGTGAAGAGTATACTTTTTTTTAGACTATCAATACATTTCATTTTTAAAATTGAATTCTCTTTTCAGTGAATAAGCACTTACTTTCCTCCATCCTTCCCTACTTTAAAAAAAGAAAAGAAAAACAAAACCATTCTAACAAATGTATATAGTAAACTAAAACAGATATCCATATTGACCATTATATCAATATCGTGCCCTATTCTGTAGCCTGAGTTCATCACCCCTGCCAGCAGGTGAGTAGCATGCTTCATCATCACCAGTCTGGAATCCTGGTTGGTCATTTCATCGCTCAGAGGTCTTTTATCTTTGGAAATAAGGGGTTGGTTTTTTTTTTACAATGTTGTTGTTATTTTCTAGATTGTTCTTCTGATTCTGCTCATTGCCTCTTCATCAGTTCATGAAAGTTTTCCCAGGTAGCTCTGAAATTGTCCTTTTCATCATTTCTTACAGTACAGTAAATACAAATACATTTCATCTGGATTGGATAGACACTTAACCACATTAATCCCCTTTTACTAAGCACATTCCCTGAAGACAACTAATCAAAGCTGCCTAATAATATGATTAAATGGGAGATTATTTAGAAGACAGTATCCTAAAGGGAAAAGGTAGTTGTGGTTCTTCTAGTCACTTACCCAGAAATGAGAGAGATAATAAACTTACAAACCACCATGTCTAAAGGAAGATTTTACTCCGGAACAGTGTATTTGGTCTATTTTATTGATTGATTTTATTTTTTTTTAGGCAGGTGGGGTCAAGTGACTTGCCCAGGGTCACACAGCTAGTAAGTGTCAAGTGTTTGGTTTGAGACTGGATTTGAACTCAGGTCCTCCTGACTCCAGAGCCAGCACTCTATCCACTGTGCCACCTAGCTGCCCCTTATTTGGTCTATTTTAGATGGTTACCTCTAGGAGGTAAGGGCTGAAGAAAATCTCTGAAAGAACGGAAACAAGAAACAGAATCTGAAACCTGAAACATGAGAACTTCAGGCCATCTAATGAAACAGTGAGGCGTAAGGCATGTGTTGAGGAGGGAGAATGGAAAACTTGTCATAACTTTTGGTCTCTAGTGACATAGATAGACAAAGCATTTGTTAAGTGTTTTCTATGTGCCAGGAGCTGCTTTTGTTCAGTCATTTCAACCATGTCCAACCCTTTCTGATCCTGTTTTGGGGTTTTCTTAGCAGAGATCCTGGAATGGTTTGCCATTTTCTTCTCTAGCTTATTTTATAGATGAGAAACCGAGGCAAACAGGGTTAAGTAACTTACCCAGGATCACACAGCAAGTAAGTATCTGAGACCAAATTTGAGCTCGGGTCTTCCTGACTTCAGGCCCTGCACTCTATCCACTGCACCATCTAGCTGCCTCAGTACCAGGCATTGTGCTAAGCACCAAATACATAAAGAGGAACTGGACAGGTGATTTTTGTCCCAGGGCTCTTTCTTTGTCTTTGATGTTGTTTTCTTTAGCCTTTTCATTAATGATTTAGATGAAAACTGGAGACATGATACTAGGCATTGGGGATATAAAGAAAGGCAAAGTGGTCTCTGCCCTCAAGGAGCTTACACTTTAACAGAAGAAATAACATATTAATAACTAGATTTATATAAGAGGTATCCAGAGGAGGCAGAAAACAGTGTAACAGGGGAAAATTAATACCCAAGGCTGGGGGGAGGGCCAGGAAAGAGAGGGCTTGGCATTTGAACAGTCTTAAGATCTTGAAAAAAATGGAAGAATGCATGAAAATGAACAGGATGAAATTTAATAGCTATAATGGTAAAGTTTTGCACTTAATTTTTTAATGACTTCACAAATGCATCACAGGACAGCATCGTATTATGTAGATAATCAGGGAAATTTGAGCCTAAGGTTATGCATTTGATTATGGCGCCAATGTCTATGGAAAACTGGTAATTGTTAAGGTCAAGTTATTGTGCCTAAGTCAGTAGGATTTGGGGCAGCTGTCGGTAATTACACTAGGCTAGAGGGAGGTAATTACAGGAAGGATGGTATGAATAACACTCATTACAAATTAACACTGGCTCCATACCAAAATAATGATTGCATCTCAAACTCTGTTCCAGAGAGAGACTACTCTGAACTTCTCTTTCTCTGTCCTCTCGTCTCATCCTGCCCACTTCTTTCTCTGTGTTTTTGCTCAGAGTATACTTTTCAACATTCCTGAGATGGACTTTAACCCTATTTCCCTTTTCTATCTCTTGAAAGATCTTCCTTCAAGTTCCAACACAAATGCTACCTCTTCCATGAGGTATTGAGACAGAGAGAGAAGGGCACTGGGCTTTGAGTCAGAAGAGTCCTTCAAATTTTGCCTCCACTGCTTACTAAGTAACTATAGGCAAATCCCTTAACCATCTCTAAGACTCAATTTCATCATCCGTGAAACAGCTAGTAATTCTAATAGTGTTTACCTCACAGAGTTTCGAGGATCAAATGGAATTATTTAAAGTTTTAAAAGCATTTTGTAAAAGTTAAACTGCTATGCATATGAAAACTTCCCTTTCAGAGGACCTAACCACTCCCTTGATCTAAAGTTCAGATAATTTGTGTGTGGTTATAGAATCAGTATGTGTACAGGCAGGATCTGAAACATGATTCCATTGCTGGACCTCTATCTACCTCTCCACAATACCTTCTCTTGGTCCACAATAGCCACTAAATAAATGTTTAACTGAATTAGAATAATTGAGATGCAACTTGTGGCGGTCCACCATTTGGGAGAGGGTTGTAGGGTCAGTCTGACTTCCATCTAACCTCTTTGCACTCTGTGGTGATGGAAGAGTGTTCCCTTTCTATGTATGAGGTTTATTTAACTTTCTGCAGTTTTCCATTTTAAGAATCAAAAGCAAGGATATGTCTTATGTATGTGTCTCCCCTATCTCAGAAGCAGAAAAGAGCTTTGGAATGCTTTCATATGTCTGGCTGTTTCCATGGGAGGCTGGGAGTAAGTGAAGAACTCAGTTCATGTAGATAACTAATCATGAGGACTGAGGGGATTTGCCTTGCGAAAATTCAACTCAGTTCTCTACTCACTCCTTCACACCTGCCAATATTGTCTGGGGTGATTCCTAGCCCACAATTAGGAAGCAGCACCAAGGGAAAGAATACAGGCACTGACATAGTAGTTCAGTGGGGAAGAACTGATTAATTACAAGTTCAATATAAGTCAATCCTAGGAGCTAGCTGCTAAAAGTGAATGTGCATTAATAGACCTATCTAGTGATCCAGAACTTACTTCCATGTTTCAGAGATCTGTTGCTTTCTCCATATGGATATTTCCTCCAGTACCACAGATTGCAAGCCTCCTTTAGCCTAGTGGAGTCTTTGGGAATTGCAACAGTGAAAAACAAAACAAAACAAAAACAACCTCAACAAAAAACCAAAAACACATCACCTGGCAGCCAACCTAGGAATAAGTCTCTCCAAACTTGGTTAGGTTGATTTTTGAACAGTAGACATATCTGTAGTCCATCTCTGGTCCTGTGTTTAAAGACTTCCCAAGTGAGTAGTCAAAGACCATGTGACTTAATTCAGTCATTGATTGAAAATATAAAATTGCACAGGATCATGGCTAGATAACCTGGGGCAGCCCACTAGAGACATTCTCTAAAACTCAACATTGATCTACTAATGACAACTCTTTCAGTCTAATCATTTGACTAATTCCAAACCTGCCTTAACTGTACTATAATCTAGCTCAAACCTTTTCATCTTTTTCACAAGAACAGCATGAGAGGCTTTGTCAAATGATCTGTTAAAATCTAGGTAAATTATATCTAGAATATGATGTGCCAATCTAAGAACCCTGTCATCAAAGGAAATTAGATTAATCTGCTCTCATTAGTATTTGCTGAAGCCATGCTGGTTCTTTATGATCATGGCTTCCTTTTTCTAGATGATCACTGACCTCTAATAAGTTGAAGTCAGGTTCATTAGCAGATTCCACCCTTCCTTCCTTCCTTCCTTCCTTCCTTCCTTCCTTCCTTCCTTCCTTCCTTCCTTCCTTC
>NW_020954619.1:8836706-8930207 GCF_900497805.2 Vombatus ursinus
TCTTTCTTTCTTTCTTTCTTTCTTTCTTTCTTTCTTTCTTTCTTTCTTTCTTTCTTTCTTTCTTTCTCTTCTTCCTCCTTTTTCATCTTTTCCTCCTCCTCCTTTTCCTCTTCCTCTCCTGGCTTATATCTCCTTTCCTGTTCTTTATTATTTCTTAAACATCATCAATGTTGGCTTGGCAATTGTATCTGCTAGTTCTTTTAGTACTCTGGGATGCAGTTTATTGGAGCCTCCTGACCTGAATACATCAAGAGCAATGAAATACTCTTTTACTGTCTCCTTACTCATCTTAGCTTTCAACTCCAAGTCATTTCTGTTCTGTCCTTTCCAGTCCAGAAATCACTGTCCTTGGCAGAGAAAGAACAGAAGCAAAATAAAAATTGAGTAACTTTGCCTTCTTTCAATGACCATGGTCACTAGTCTATCCATTTCAAGCAAGGATTCTAACCTTTCTTTGATCATCCTCTTTCACCTCTATAGTTTAAAAATTAAAAACCCAAGCCAGGCACTTTTTGTTGTCCTTAGCACTCTTCAGTTCTTCCTGAATTCAAGTGCTTCTGCTATGGCTCTTACAGGACTGTGTCATGCTTTTATATTCATTACCTGGCCTTGTTTCACCTACTGTATGTCTTTTTAAAAATGAAATTGATCAATGAGTTTCTGTTGCCTCCACATCAGTCTCTTTAAATAATACTCTTTTTCTCCTTATTGAATTATTTTTCTGCAAGAATTATTTTCCAGTCTCACTTAATTCTAGTGCCCTTCTTCGGAGATTACCTTCAATTTGCCCTGTATCTATTTTTTAATGTGCATAGTTGTTTCCAAGTTGTCCCTTTGAAGGCAGGAACTGTTTTTGCTTCCCTTTGTGTCTCCAGTCATTAGCATGGTGCCTGGCATATAGTAGGTATTTAATGAATGTCTATTGGTAGGCTAACTAGATCAGGTCCTTCTCAAACAAGAGTCTCTTGAAAGTTACACTAGAATAAATGTAGGTTTTGAGACATCCACTCAAAACCACTACCCATCAGGCTCCATCATTGTTTGACTTGACTTATTCTTCAGAATTTCATTCTTAAGAGCTTCCCATCTCATCTCAGTTGACCTTTCCTCTAGAATTTAAATCTATGAAACTCTAGTTTTCCTCTTTCTGAATCCATCTCCCCAAGTCTAATGTAAATGTTCAACTATACCAGACATTCTTCTCTTTCTCCATCACAGATTCTGAGATGGAATGGTCTTTTGTCCCCAAAGTTCCCACCATTTTTACTTCAGTGATCAGTTCTTTCTTTGCTATCCAGAATCAGATCCCAATGATCAAGTTCCCTTGTTGTTTTTTCCAGACTTTTGGAAGGATGAAATTCTTTGAGTAAGACAAAAATGTGTTAGTGACTTTATTTTTGTCAGAGTGAGCTCCAACAAATATCCACATAATTGAAGTCTCCCATCAATACCAAAGTATGTCTTTAGCCCAAGTTTGTAATATGTTTTCTGAACTGTCCATTTACTTACTCTTACTTTTTGATGATTTGTAGTATATACCTACGACCATATCATATTTTTGCATCTCCCTGTCCTGATTCATACAGCCACCTCTGGTGGGGGCTCATGCTTCAATTTACCACTCTATAAAACAACAACAACAACAACAACATTATCTTTCTCTCCCCTTCAATTCAGCCCCCAAATTAAGATTTCATTATGTGTAAAGCCTTGTGCTTTTCTATCTCTGGTGATATATACCAGTTGCCAGTACATTTCAAGAACAGGCCAGAATAAGTGGTAAATGTAAATGAAAGTATTTTATGGGCTTATAAGATTTAGAGCTAGAAGCATCCTTAGGTGGTTTCTAGTTCAATATCTTTATTTTACAGGTGGGAAAACTGAGGCACAGAGGAAGTAAATTGACTTGCCCAAGCTGATACAGCTAGTAAGTGTCAGAACTTGACTTGGAGCTCAGGTCTTCTGAGCTTAAATCTAATGCATTTTTTAAAAATCACACTGCCTTTTACAGATATTATTAATGTTCATAGTAATAATAGACTTACCTACCTGACCACACAAAGATGCCTAGAAAACTAAACAGAGGTGAACATTTTTCTTTTAACCTATTACTAATAGATGATGTTAATAAAGTATTTTAACTCCTTTTAGAGAGTTATTAAATTAAATATTTATTATTTCTAGTAATGATTTAAAAAATGACTGAGTAGGACGTGCCTCATGTAACTGTGAATAAGGCTGATTCTCACCAACTAAGTTGATTATGAATTCACTGAAATAATAAGTGTCAAAGTGGTAAGCTCTTGTGTCCTGAACTCTGAAGTCATGAAAGTTTAATAAGTTGGATTTTTATTGCGCTGAGTCATGTTTCAGTTGGAAGTTGTTCAATTGCTGATTCATATGCCACTCACCAAGGATTATCCCTCTGCAAGACCCAGGCCCGTTCTACCATTGGTGAGATACTCCTGGAGTCTCCATTTCATGGAGGGGCCTAGGTCAGACTGCTTTCATTCTCCACTCATGCAGTCCTGATTTCATCTGGACTCCAAAACCATGCCCTTGTTTTGGTACCATCATTCTTTCCTTGTGGGCAAGGACTATCTTTCTATTTGTATTCCCAGCACTAAGCACAGTGCTTGCACGCATGTTTCCTTCCTTCCCTCCCTTCCTCCTTCCTTCCTTCTCTCCTTTCTTCTCTCTCCTTTGCTTCCTTCTTTCCTTCCTTCTCTCCCTCCCTCCCTTCTTTCCTGCCTTCCTTTTTTCCTCCCTCCCTCCTTCCTTCCTTTCTCTCTGTGCCCCAGCTAACTTTTTAAGACTAGAAATTACAGAAAAGTACACCAGAGGGATGTGGATCACGCACAGGGAGTCTGAGACTGGTGTCTGCTGCTCCGTCACTAACTCCCTGTATGTCTTTGGGTTAGTTGCTTCCTCTTTAGGCCTCTGTTTCCTCATTTGCTAATGTCTCCATTCCTTGCCAGCTGAGTTTCTGGCTAGGTTTCTATAACAGGATGGTCCACAAGGATTTGCTCTATAATGTAACTTTTTTCCTTTGACCCGTGCATCTATAAAGTGCTCAGTGCTACCTCTCAAAGATCTTTTGAAGATAAATGTAATAAGGTGTGCCAAGTGTTCCAAACTCCTTCGAAACAAGTCTGTCCCTCTGTCTAGAAAGATGCACAGAAGAGGGGTCACTGGACAATCTCTGAATCAGAAGACCTGAGTCCAAGTTCTGCCTGTCTCTGATATTAGCATCATAGAGTCTGGAACCTCCTATATTGGGGGGGGTTCTAAATGCTCTAGAGTCAATAGAAACACCATGGCACTTGAGAATTGCTGGAAGCTGTCTCAAGAAACTGAGTGAGTTAGGATGGGTTAGGGCAGAGGGCTACTGTCTGTATGATATGATTTATACTCCAAAGACTTCCATGTCTCTTCCCCCCTTCTCAAATCTGCTCATCTAGTCTGCTACTGTGCCAGAAATACCACCACTAGAACCACTTCCCTGGGTTTGGTATCTATAGAAGGTCTTTGTTCAAATGCTAGAGAGGGAAAGGGGGGGATGGCATTCATCCATTATAGCATACAAACACATTTTTAAATGGTTTAATTGTTGACTTGGGTTGGACCAGCTGGCCTCTGAGACTTCTTTCAAGTTGGATATTCTGTGAGTCTGTGGGCAAATCACTTAATCTTTCATTTCCCCTAGGAAATTCTCTAAGGCTATAGGTTGCAGAAGATTTGCCAATTTGTATCAGGAGAAAGAGGGGTCCATACCCACAGTTGCCTATATTGATAAAATAACAGGTCTGTACTGCTCCCCTCCAAAAAAAAAAAAAAAGATAGCTACAGAGCTGTTCCTATATAATGAAGGTCTTCTTGGGAGCTCTCTGATGACAAAATACAATTAATCATAATGTAAATGATACTAGTAATTTAATTTTTCTCTCCGTGAGTTTAACTTTTCTGCCTTGTCTCCATAACTGCCTCTAATCTTCTAACCTCAGCTCTGTGTGCAGATTTGTCTGCCAAGATCCATCTCTGGTCTCACTTCTACTTTTTACCCAGTGACAGCCAGAACCTCCCACTCCATCTCCTTCTTTCATTAGCTCAGTATTTGTTGTCAACCCACCTCTTGGCAACTTTACCTTTGGATTCTCTGGGCCACCTCAGAAGAACCAGGCTCCACAAAGCAGCCACTCACAAGCCACTTACTTTGAAGTTCTCAGCCCGGAGAAACCCTGATGGGCCCAGCAGCTTACACGTTCCAAAATGAAAGCCAAGCTTCCAGAAGCCTCTGTCAGATACTGTTGATTCGGTCAGCAAGTGTCTGTCTCAAGGTCTGATGTTTTCTGCTTAGTTGTTTATTTTGATAATTGAATTTAAGCCATCATGAAAAATGCAACCCAGTTTAATTTACAGAAATGTCAAGGTTAGAGACATCAGAAGGAAAATATTTGGCCACAGCTCGGGCAGACTTCATTGGAGAATCTTCATTTGTGTTCTAAGCTAAGTCTCTGTCTGTTGCTTCTAGTTTGAAGCGTTGAATGCCCCTGATCTCAAAGAATTGATTAAAAACTTGGCAATCTGCGGCATGCCATTAGTTCTGTTGTTAGGTAGCCCATTTTGCTGATTTGTTTATGATGCCTTTGATTTAGTCATTCATTTGCCCTTTGACAAAAGCATCTGGGGATGGCTACATTTTCAGCTTGTTTACTTGAAGGATAATGTGATTTGGTCTTTCCCATTTGGCAAGTTTATCCTGATAGCAATAAAATCTTGTTATAACAAGACCACACAGACAGGAGTCCTGTTGGCCTGGACCTTCTGCGAGTTTCAAGTGTCAGTTGAGAGGAGGTGGCCCATTATTAGTTAGAAAGAAGGAACACCTGCTTTTGAAAAAGAGCTCTGGAGACAAAATCCATTTTTTTTTCTACTGCTTCAGACACTTACCAGCTGTGAGATCCTGGGCAAGTCACTTAATCTCTTTCAGCCTCAGTTTCCTCATCTGTAAAATGAGGACAATAATAGCATGTACAGGGATATTTTGAGAATCCAATGAGATAATATATATAAAATACTTTTCAAATTTTAAGTGTTTATATAAATGTTAGCTATCATTATTTTTACTATTTTCTGTTCCTCTCACCCACACTTCTAAAATTGGAAGCCTGTCTGTAAGTCCCTGACTTCTGACACTGTGTTGCAATTGCCTCTTTGTGGAGGATTTTTATTTTATTATTTTAAAAGTATTTTATTTTTTCCTAATTACATGTAAAGAAAATTTTCAACATTCACTTTTATAACATTTTGAGTTCCAAACTTTTTTGTCCCTCCCTCCTTTCCCCCATCCCTAAGATGGCAAGCAATCTGATATAGGTTGTACATGTGCAATCATATTAAACATATTTCCATATTAGTCATGTGTAAGAAGAATCAGAACAAAAGGGAAAAACAATAGAAAGAAAAAACAAAAAAAGATGAAAATAGTATGCTTCAATCTGCATTCAGACTTCACAGTTCTTTCCCTGGGGGTGGATAGCATTTTCCATCATGAGTCTTTTGGAATTTTCTTAGATCATTGTATTGCTGAGAAGAGGCAAGTCTATCATAGTTGATCATTGCACAATGTTGCTGTTATTGTGTACAATGTTCTCTTGGTTCTGCTTACTTCACTCAGTATCAGTTCATGTAAGTCTTTCCAGGTTTTTCTGAAATCTGCCTGCTCATCATTTCTTATAGCACAATAGTGTTCCATTACATTCATATACCACAACTCCTTAAGCCATCCCCCAATTGATGGGCATACCCTCAATTTCCAATTCTTGACCACCACAAAAAGAGCTGCTTTAAATATTTTTGTATATGTGGGTCCTTTTCCAAGACCTAGTAGTGGCATTGCTGGACCAAATGTTATGCACATTTTTATAGTTCTTTGGTAATAGTTCCAATTTGCTCTCCAAAATGGTTGGATCAGTTCACAACTCCACCAACAATGCATTAGTGTTCCAATTTTCTTTGTGGAGGATTTTTAAAGTCCTCTCACTGTGTCTTACTACTGATTGGAGATAACTTCTGGCTTTCTGAAGGGTATGGCAGTAGAACATGAACTCTAACAGGTTCCACCATGCTGGAATATCTTTGAGTTCTGTCTCTGTGCCAGAATGTGAGATTGCCCTGAGGACCAGCCTCTTTAAGGATCTAGAGGCACAGCTCAACACCCCTAGGTTGACCTCGCGGTGATGAAATTTTTGGCCACGTGTCAACCTCAGTGGTCAGCTCTACTTTGTGTACCTTTCACAAGCCAACAGGAAACTTACTCACCTAGCAGGATCTAGGCATCAGAGTTCTTTTAACATTTAAACCACTAGGTTCAAGTGTTAGCTTGTACCTGAAATCTTTTTGGATTCAGGTCCTGATTCTTGAGCTAACCAGCTGTGTCATATTGGGCAAGATGCTTTCCCTCTCTGGGCTGCAGTTTCTTCATTGGCAAAATGAGATGATTGGGCTAGAAGTCAGCAGTTCTTAACATTCTTTTGTATCATGGACTCCTGGCAGCCTGATGGAGCCTACGGATCCTTCTCAGAATAATGGTTTTAAATGCATAAAATAAAATGCAGAGGATTACAAAGGAAGCAATTACATTATAATGTAATTATTAAAATATTTAAAAAATACATTCATAGATTCCAGGTTAAGAACCCTTGGAATAATTGATCTCAGAGGTCTTTGGTGGCTCTGACATTCTCTGATTCTCTTCCCATTTTAGAGGCTGCATAAATAGAGGCTTGGAGACTTGTCCATTGTTGTCCAATGGGATCCTAACTAGACTTGTTTTTAGTCTTTAGATATGCCTGATCTTAAAGCCACTAAAATAATCTCTACATTGGGGTTGCCAACTCAGATGTTGTGGTTAGTAACTTTTTTGTGACCCCCGTGTACATAATGGAAACATCTTTGAGGACAAATGAAAATTTACTTGAGTACAAATATAGACTTGAGGAGCTTCCTGCTCAGAAAAAATCAATCCGAGGTGCTCAGGTCTGAGTCTTAAATGTAAGCAGCTGATGTATTCCTGAAGTTTCCATGCCTTTTAATTAGTTATAGCTACTAGACAAGGGTAGTCCTGAAAACAGAATTCCTAGTTTCCTTCAAAGCATAGCTTGACTGCCGTCTCCTACATAAGGCCTTTCTTTATCCCCCAGTCGTTGGTGCTGTCTACTTCTTACTTGTATAACTTTGCATAGCTTTTATATTCATTGGTCTGAATTCATGCTGTGTTTCCAAATGGAATGCGAAGTTTTTGAGTGCAAGGGTAGGATTCTTACATATACAGGATGCTTTAAGAATGTGTGTTGATTACCTGTAGTTGGGGAAAAGAAAATATTATTTTAAAAAAATAATGTGTACTGAATTAAATGTTGGTAGAAGAAGGAAAAATGGTCATTTTTCACAGTGAAAGTATTTTGAGAATCTCAGGGGCCACTATATCACTGACACCCAACAAATATGTTTGTGCTGTTTGACAGACAAATAAGGAATGCAACAAGGACATGTCATTCATTGAAACAACAAGGTATAGTAGAATAAACTCTGGGTTCTGAGTTGGAGGATGTGAGTTAAAATCCCAACTCTGTTATTTTCCAGTGATGTGACCTTGGACAAGTCACTTTTCTCTCTGGGGCTTAGTAAGATGAGTGAACTGGCCTAGAACTGAGGTTCTTAACTATTTTTGTGTCATGTATACCCCTTTCAAAGTCTGGTGAAGCCTATGGACCCCTTCTCAGAATAATGTCTTAAAATACATAAAATGAAATACATAACAGTGCAAAGAAAAATATTGAAATACAGTTTTTGAATTATTTTTAAAATATTGGGGGAAAACAACTTTCTGGACCCCTGATTAATAGCGCCTGAGCCCTGTATGTCCCTGTCAGCTTTAAATCCTATGATCCCCCTCTGTCTTAGCCATGACATCAAAATTAAGATATGAGAAGGGACATGTCTCTGTCTGGCTTTGACACCTGCTTACATGTGGCAGAGAATCAGGACTTGAAAAAGGTTATTTCATATTATGAAAAATAATATTCTACATCTATGGAGGGCAGCATGGCTTTTACAAAGAGAAATTTACTATGGGTGAAGAGGAGGACTCAATGCTGATTGAAAACAATAAATGAAGGCTTTGCAGCCCAGAGAAATACAAATACAGACAGAGGCAAACTTTATTTTCAAAGCACAGGAAAATGTTCACGAAGTCAGCAGATGGAATTTACATAGATTTTGATCAAATATGAATTCCTATCACAAGCTTAAGATTGCAATGCACACCAGATCTGCCAAACACATTGCTGCTCTCCTTTTCTTATTCTCAGAGAATACTCATTCTTTGAAATACCAGAAGGACTGCCAGGGACTGGTGAAAATGGGAACAGAGAGAAATCACAGCTTTGCAAAGTTAAGACGATGGATGGGTCAGGGGTTAGGGATGAGTATGGTATAATAGGGGAGGAAAAATGTATGATGCTGAATTTCAGTAACACATTGTTAATAAGATGAACCAGTAAATCACATTTCTTTCTTTACAAAGTTTTATTATAATTTTAAAATTATAAACTACTAGAGAATCATCTGCAAACATAAACATTTCCATATATAGACATCAGAGAAAGAGAATTATATACAAAACCATGAATCTATTATATATAACATTTTTAATATATATATATACACATAAAATATGATAGATATAGATAGATGGTTACATAGGTAGATTGATGCAGTTCAACATGGTAGTATATACTAACTTTGACTTACTTGCCCATGTCCCCATATAAATTTTCTTCTATTCTCTCTATTTTTACATGTTACACCAATGCTCTTTTCTTTTTCTTCCTTTTTTTCATCAGTATTGCTGTTCCCCACCCCCAAATTAAAAGCTTTCACTTACAACAATAGGCATAGCTAAGCAAAACAATCAGTTAATAAACATTTATTGAATGCCTACTATGTGCCAGGTGATTTGTGTTGAATTTGTCGTGTGTGTGTGTGTGTGTGTGTGTGTGTGTGTGTGTGTGTGTGTATGGAAATGTGTGTCTAATTTTGCACCTGTAGTCCATTGCCTCTCCACCAAGAAGTGGGAGGCATGCTTTATCATCAGTTTTTTTGACTTGTGATAGGTCACTGCATGGATCAGAGTTCTTAGGTCTTTTGAAGTTGTTTTCATTTAAATGTTGTAGTCATTGTATAAGTAGTGCCAGTTCTTCTCACTTCACTCTGCATTAGTTTAAACAAATTTTCTCAGGTTTTTCTGAATACATCTCTTTCATTATTTCTTATGGAACGATACATTTGCATGTCATAATTTGTTGAGCCAATCTCCAGTTGGTTGGGAATCCCTTTCATTCTAGTTCTTTACGACAACAAAAAGGACTGCTATATAGCTTTTGTACATATGGATCTGAATAGGACTTATATAGGAGGTGACATGTGAGCAGAGCATTGAAGGAAGCTAGAGATTCTAGGAGGCTACAGTAAGGGTGGAGTATATTGCAGGTATGGAAGTGGGAAGGAGGAGAGAGACTCATACATTTACACCATACATAAAGAAAAAAAATCACTGATGGTGCAACACATATACCTGAATTATAGTTTGTTCCCTTGCTACCACTCAGCCCAAGACATGCTACTTTTCTAACAAATAAGTAGATTTGCATTTAGGGTGCTTGGGGGAGATGGGGGATCAAACGGTTCCATTTTGGACCAGCTGAGTTTGAAGTACTCAGCAGGACAGTCAGGTGGAGATGTCTGCTGGATGTTAGAAGATATCCAACCGAAGTGGAAAATAAGTAACTATAGCTCAGGGCTAGACATATAGATTTGGGAGCTATTTGCATAAAGATGATAATTGAAGCCATAGATGAGAATATGTTTTGAAAATAATAAAGTGTTCTGCAAATGTCAATTATTGTTGATGTTACCTCTTTGAAGACATCCTTAAAGCTTACTTCCTCTAGGCAGGTGATTGATTAAGCCCACTTGACTCAGTTATAGATAACTTGTCTTCCGCGAACCCCTCAACACTAAGATACTTATTTTAGATGAGATTTTGCACTTCCTGATATGTTTTTTTTGTGTGACTTCCCTCAAGTTTTGACATATCTGAGTATTTGTCCCCACCCCCAACTAAAGCCTTAGCAATTAAGAAGCATTTATTAAGCACTTACCCTGTGCCAAGCACTGAGCTAGGGTCATGGGAACACTAAGACAAAACTCAGTCTCCACCCTCAAGGAGCTTACATTCTTCTGGGGGAAATAGCACATACATAGAAAATTGCATACAAAATATATTCAATATAATTACAGGTAAGAGCATTAATCACCAGAGAATCAAGAAAGTCCTCTTGAAGAAGGAGGCACTTGAACTCATCAATGATGGGATGGAGGGGGTAGGGTGGAGAGCAGAGATCCAAACAGATAGAGACAGAAGACCATTCCAATAGCCTATGTTATATAATGAGATTACCAAGAGACAAAGAATATAGAACAGGGATTCTTAATTTGTTTCTTTACATCTTTCTAACTGTATAGCAATAGTTTCCTTTGTAATTCTACATATTATTGTATGCAATAAAATAGCCTATTCAAAGACATGGATGTGGGAAGTAGTATGCCTTGGACTCAGAACCACAAGTAGGCCAGTTTGGCTAGAAAAGAGACTATTTGAAGGAGTATACTCTGTGATAAGCCTGGAAAGAGGTTGAAGCCAGAATATGAAGGACTTTAAATGCCAAGCAGAGGAATTTAAATTTCAGCCTAGAAATAATAGGGGGTCACTGATGTTTCTTGAACAGGGTAGAGATTATGGTCAGATCTCTTCTCTTGTAATACTAACCTGGCAGTTAGGTGGATGATGAAATAGAGAAGAAAGAGGTTGAATGCATGGAGACTAATTAGGATGCTATTGCAATAGGAGGGTCTGAACTAGGGTGCTATCCATATGAGTGTAGAGAAGGGGATAGATGTGAGAGATGTGGTGGCAATAGAATAAATAAGAGTTAGGTAAAGGAGGGGAATGACAATGAAGAGTTCAGGATGACTCCTGGGTTGTGAAACTGGTTTTCTAGAGGGGTGTCTATGCCTTCAATAGAAAGGACAAACAGGCAAGCTATCTAAAAGGGTGGTTTTAAGGGGAAATGTAATAAGTTGTGATTTGAACATGTTGAGGTTGATATGCCTGTGGGACACCCAGGTGGAGATATCCAGCAGGCAGATGATGATGAGGGATTGGAGTTCAAGAGTGAGACAGGGATGGATAGATTTGGGTGTCTTCTGCATAGAGATCATACTTGAATCTTTGAAACTTAATGAGATGACCAAGAGACAGAGAATTTAATAGGGAAATTCTTAAACTGGGGTCTGTAAACTCTTTTTTGGAGGCAGTCAGGGTTAAACGATTTGCCCAGGGTCATATAGCTAGTAAGTGTCTGAGGCAGCATTTAAATTCAGCTCCTCCTGTCTCCAGGTGCTCTATCCAATGCACCACCTAGCTGCCCCATCCACAAATTTTAAAAATATTTTCATAACTATTTCAATATAATTTATTTCCTTTGTAATTACATTATTATGATTTTATACATGATTTTATACATATCATTATTATGATTATTATGATTTTATATATGATTTAAACTTTATTCTGAGAACAGGTTCACCAAATAGCCAAGGTGTATATGACATAAGAAAATTTTAAAAAAAACCTTAAGATAAAAAAAGAAGAGAAGGCCTAGACAGATAGTTGTTCCTCTTGAGCATTGACCTTTCCTTCTATATCAATGTATTAGTAAGAACTGGCATTTACATAACTCTTTAAGGTTTGCAAAAAGCCTTACATATTGATCTTCACAATTCTATGAGGGTGGCACTGTTACTCTCCCATTTTAACAGATCAGGAAACTAAGGTCAGGCGAAGTTAAATGACTTACCCCAGGTCATAAAGCCACTAAGTGTCTGAGGCAGGATTTGAACTTGGGTCTTCCTGACTCTATGTCCAGCTCTCTCTCCATGACACCACATAGCTGCTTCACTCATAGATCCACATATTCCCTGATGGCCCTGAGTAGTAGATTGCACTGTGCATAGGCAGGAATCAATAGCAAGATGACGTAGAGAAAATGGAGCCGTGTTTGACAGAAAATTAAAAGTGTTAATTTCATGTTATTGAAGTCCTAAGAAATAGATGGAAAGAGAAGGGCTTATGGAAATCAAGGTAGTCATTTTGTGGAGGGGGTCAAGACAGCCTTCATTCCCCTCTTGACATCCCTACTTCAACATTTTGCCTCTGCTGCTGTCTCCTTCTGAAATCACCTCAGGGCCTGGGGCCTCCTTGCCCTGGAACATCTAACCACTGCTACAACTTTCTTGCCTCATCATCCCCCACCCCATTTTAATTGCACTTTCGTGTCTTGTCCTCTCCCACTACAATGTGAGCTACTTGAGAACAAGGGCTGTCTTCCTTTTGCTTCTACTTGTATCCTAGTGCTTAGCATAGTGCCTGGAACATAGTAAATGCTTAATAAATATTTGTTTCTTTCCAGTCATTGGCATTACACACCATATATGAAATGTACTGTCATATCCAGCCTATTCACATTCACTACACAGCATGTTGAGAACTCAAGGATCCCTCTCTTAACAGTTTCTGTGTTTAGATCCAGCAAAATAAAAATGTATAAATTTGTGAGCAGATCAAAATGGATTAAAAATAATGAACTGAGATAGGTGGAACGAAGATGATGGAGTAGAGGCAGAGAATCACCTGAGTTCTCCCAAGTTCCCTCCAAACAACATTAAAATAATGCCTCAAAATGAATTCTGGAATGGCAGAACCAATAAAAGGATGGAATAAAACAATTTTCTAGCCCAAGTCAACTTAGAAGATAGGCAAGAAAGGTCTGTCTCACTGGGATGAGAATGGAGTGTGGTCCAGCGCAGACTGCCCCGAGCAAGCCAATAGCAAGACCCTGGGGCCCCTGAGCAGGCCAGCAGCAGGCCTTGGGAGTGTGATGAATTGGCAGCAGTGGCTTCCAGAGCTTTCAGCCCACAGATGGTAAGGGGATTGAACAACCAGTCAGAAGGAAACTACAGGAGATCTTTTGCTGACACTGGGTGCAAGACTCTGTTGCATTGCCTATACATGGTTTGGGGTCACAGTCCCATGGCAAGGAGGAGCAAGGGCAGGGACTCTGGTCACAGTTCCAGGATGTGCTTGTGGTTACTCACAGACCAGAAAATAGACCAGGAGAGCATTGGCTGCTCCTCTCCTTAAATCATACTACCTTGGAAGAATTGAAAACTTATTGACCCCCAGAACCAACTTTGAATGCAGCAGCATGAAAAACCTGAAGCTTGAGACAGTGCTATTGTGCTCTAAGAAATGACAAGCAGGATGCTTTCAGAAAAACCAGAGAAGACTTACACGAACTGATACAGAATGAAGTGAGAAGAACCAGGAGTACATTGTACAATTAACAGCAATATTGTATTATGATCAACTGTGAACTGCTTATCTGTTCTCAGCAATACAATGACTCAAGATAATTCCAAAGGACTTATGATGAAAAAATGCTATTCATCTCCAGAGAAAGAATCAATGGAGTTTGAATGCAGATCAAAGTATACTATTTTTCATTTTCTTTATTTTTTCATATTTTTGGTCTGTTTTCTTTTACAATATGAATAATATAGAAATATGTTTTACATGATTGGACATGTATAACCTATATAAAATTACTTGCCATCTCAGGGAGAGAAGAGGTGAGGGATAGAATTTGGAATTCAAAAAAAATTTTTAAATGAATGTTAGAAATAGTTTTGCATATAATTGGAAAAATAAACTATTATTTAAAAAAATAATGAACTGAAAGGGACTTGCCTCAAGATGGCATCCTTGACAGGGTAACTAGGTTGGTGATAGGATTTAAGTGGATGAGAGAATTGAGGGAGCTGAGGCTGTTTATCCTGGAAGGGAGAAGGATTGGGTGGAGTGACATGTGGACATGATATGTGTCTTCCAACATTTTAACTTGTCATATGATATAGTTCTTAAGGGGGCATCTGGGACAAAGTTCTTTCACACACTGGCGAATTGTCCAATATGCTGTTCCTTGTATAGGATAGTTCATCTCCCATATTCATGTCTTTACATATATTATCTCTTATGTCCAGAATACACTCTATCCTCACCTCCACCTGTTAGAATTCTTTGTCTTCCTGTGAGGTTCAACTCAAATACCAGCTTCTGTATGATGCGTTTTCTGATTCTTTCCACTGCTAATCCCAAATTACCTTATATCTTTTTAGTATATAAATACATATTGAATATATGTGTATATAATAATGCATATATATGTATACATGTACATTCATTTATACCTATACACATACACAGATATTATGCATGTATATACATATATGTGTATACAGGTTGTGTACACACACGCACACACACACACACTATATCTATGTATCTATCTCTCTCTATATATATACACCCCTTAATTTTTTTTAATAATCCCTGGCTAGATTGGAAGTTTCAGTTTCTTAAACGAAAAGCCTTTTTTCTTTTCTATATAGCCCCATTATTTAGCATAATGCCTGATACATAATGGCATAACTAATACTTGATTGACATCTAAGAGTCAGACTTATTCTTACCTGTAACTCTAGTTAGGGGATTGCTGCTCTGTAGCTCCCCTGCAAGGCAAGTCACAACAATCATGATCTTTCAAGCCCTAATTAGAATGAAAAAATCACATTCTGAGAAGCAGCACCCTGTAGGGGAAAGAACACCACCCGTCTTGATTCCATAGTTGTTAAAGTCCTGAAATTACTTTGTATCTACATTGTACATTTGTGAAGGAGGTGGGTGAACTTAGGCCAGGCAACATCCACGGGACACAAGTAGGTAGTATGTGTTGGATGGTGAGTGAGCCTGTTTTCTCTTTGGGGTCCCTTGTTAGAGCTGGGGAATCCACTGGTCACCACTTTACATATAAGATAGTGAATTGCTAATTAATTTATGAATTAATGAAATGGGAAAGGCACACCCAGTTCTTTGGGAAAGACCGCAATGGCAGTGGGAAGTGTGGCTGCTATTAAACTTTAATAAGGCATAGAGGACGTAGGGGCAAATGGCATAGAAAGTATGAAGACAAATGGTACAAAAGGGGTGAGGGGTACAGAAACAAACAGCATGGAAAGGAGGGAGAATGTGGTGTAGGAAGGCATATAGCAATGAGGAAGATAATAGTGAGGTGGGGTGGATCACTTTCATAACCACAGAATAGAGTTGGGAGCCCTTGAGCAGCATGGACTCTTAGGAGATGGAAGAGAGTACTTGGGGAGGGCAGGAGTTTGGGGTCTCATTTTTATAATTTTTTGGAGGAGGTATGACAGAACTCTATGCTACCTTGGGGTTAGTTCCAAATCATTTCAAAGTTATCAGTAAAGTTAACATATCCATACCATCTCAAAGTTATCAGCATCATTCGGTGTTCTGCTGGTCTTAGTGCACTTGTATAGCATTTACATAGCAAAGCATAGATGGCTTCCCCTGATTCAGCACTTACTACCAGGATGTGATTTTTTGGTGAATATATGATACAATTTGTAAATCATGCTTCTTTGATCTATGGGACAGAATGTATGAGACTTCCAGGTTCCCCTTTGCAATCTTAGTTCCTGCTATTTTTACTTTATACTGGCTCCTTAAAAACTTAATTATTACCCTGACTGGGGTGAGGTGGTAGTGGTGGTTGTGGTTTTGGTGATCAGGGGAACCAGAACAAGATACAGTTATAATACAGATAGCATTGCACCATGCTATCATGAGTTAGTTCTTGCCATAGTTTTTTTTTTTATTGTTTGTTTGTTTTGTTTTTTTTCTTTCTCTAGCCTAGACTTTGATATTTCTTTAAAATCATTTTGGTATTTTCAAAGACCAATCTAGTACTGGTCCACATTAGCAAATACACACACACATATGTGTACACAAAAATATATAAAGTATATGTTTGTGATTGTGTATATGTACATATATAACTTAATCTATAAATATATAACACATATATAATCTATTTAATTTAATCTATTTAATATTTACTTTAATATATACTACATATAATTTTTTTACAGTGGGCTATTTTTGCTTGTCATCTAGGGGACCTGATGCTTGTGTTCTTCCTATTAATGCCCACGGTTCTGCAGAAAGTGCCTTGAAAACAACATATGTACAATATTTAAATAGGTTTCCACATGGTTGGGGGAGGATGGGAAAATTGTGTGGATTTGAATGCTACTCATTTAAATTTGCTTTCAGTTGAGTCTAATGGTGATCAGCGGGGGAATAAAATGCTTTTTTGCTTTGTGCACTGTACTTTATTTGTGAATGCATTACTCAATGCTTTCTCTATAGCTTAGGCCCAAAGCCAACAGTGCTGTTCTTTCTGCAGAGGACTTGCTTTGGCAATACAAAGCAAGAAAAATAATAATGTCCTTTCATTCCTCCCTCCCTTAACTTTGACCCCAGCCCCTTGCTCCTCTGATCAGGCTTTGAGGAGATACGGACAATGTGTGGGTGGAGAGAAAGGGGGAGGGATAGTATGAGAAGAGAGGTAAAGGGAAATGAATTAATGAATTGTTTGAAATGAATTAATTGAGTTAATGAATAGTGAGATCTCAGAAGATGGGATGCATCAGGATTATGACACTGGAGTGACAATAGAATGGAAGTTTCTTGAGTGCCACAACTATTGCATTTTTGTCTTTGGGTCCCCATGCCTAGCACATAGCAGATACTTAATAAATGCTTATTGATTGATTGCTGATTGATTGATTCAATTCTTCTTTGGTTGCTCCACCTTTTGCAGCTGTAGAGCTACTTCTTACTTTCAGAGTCCCACATTGCATCATATGACAATGGATGCCAAATCCAGCACTTAATTAACTTCTATGCCTAGGGTTTGCTGATGAAGGAAAGTGACTCATGGTTGTCTCTTTTAATTCTGTCATTGGCTTAGTATGGAGCAAATAGAGCTACTCAGGCTCATTTGTGAGAATCTCTAAAATTAAGCAGGAAAGTCTTCTCCTGCATTAGTTGTACTTTCATATACAACCATTTCTGTTTTCCTTCATTTTCACAGGAGTGAGAATTGAGCCTGTAGTTACCCAAACTGTAGAACTTAGAGAGCCTAGATCTGGAAAGTAAGAATTTCAAAATAAATTGTGAATTTTTGGAGTCACACATCCCCACGTGCTTAGCTTGGTGAGGACCCCAACAGCAATTAGGTTTGACTCCTCCTCACCTTGGACATAGGTAATATGATTCTCGCATATGGCTATTAGCATAATGTGCCACTCTACCCTCATCCCTGTCTCTAGTGGGAGCTCAAGCAGAATTTCCCTCCGATATAAATATTTCACCATGCCCTGAAGAAGGACCCTCATTCCCAACTCAGAGTGAAGCCAAGTATGGCAGAATGCATTTGGATTCTTTCTTTTATAGGGAAAGGTTGATTGTGTTTATTGTTTCACTGATGGGAGGTTATGGTTGCCATGGAAATGCCACTATGGTTAATGAATAAATGAAGAGTAATAATTAACCCAGGAAAATAAACTTATGAAATATTGATAATGGACAATACAGGGAAGTGATTGCGCTATGTATAACTCTTTTCTAAGTGAGAAGCTAATGGCAAAGAGCCCTCCATTTGGTATTAAGGACAGACTGTTCTTGCATATCTGTTGACCTGATGAGGTAATTAATTCATAATAATAAAAAAGAGCATTACCTAATTCCCACTTTTATTATGCTGTTGTATTAGGCAGCTACAGAATGCGCTCAGACAAATGATTTATTGACCGTCCTGATAATGATAGGACAGTCTTAAGCTTTGGAAAAGCTCCACTCAATCTATATAGACCAATGGGGACCATTTATTCTTTCCAATATGTAGCTGTTAACATGGGTAAAGATAGGATATCTGAAAGCAACAACCTGAACATTTATATTGATGTCCAATAAGGTATTTGTAGGGTAGTAGCAGACATCATGTCATATCTTCAGTCTTCTCTCTTAAACACTATATGCAAACCTCAACGACAGCATCAATACACAACGATGATGTTGTATTTCTAGGTAGCCATTCCTTAAGAAAATGATTAGCTGATAATGGAAATTGTGCTTTTGGCTTATAGGAATGCTCAGGGACTGGTACCAAGTGAGACTGTTTCCCAAAATGATATTGGGAAAATTTGGCGACTGGGTGGAATTTATATCTTTAAGTCTTACCTGATAAGAAACAGATCTATTAGAAAGCAGCTTATCTCAGAATTAAAAATCTGTAGACTTTTAGAGAAGAGTATGATGAATGTTTCCTTGGGGCTCACTAGGATCAGAGAGGTCAAATTGCTTATCCTAAGTTGTACAGGTAAGATTTTGGATATGAATCCAGGACTACTGGCACTAAATCCAGCACTCTCTCCATTGTTCTGTGTTTGATTCCTTCCCATCATCATTTTTGGCCCCAGGGAATGAAAGTTCTTAGTTAGTCTAGATTGACACTTGTCTTAAAAACCAAGAAGAGGAGATGCCCCCTCTTACATCCTTTTATTACAGGGTGATTTGCATCAGGGACTTTACCCAGAAGCAGGAGAGATACATGTTTTTTGCTTAGAACTTCACTCTCTTGGGGTCATTCTCCTAAGTTTTTCCTGGATAGTTTTTCTTAGGTTTTGATTGTAAGGAGACTAAGTAGTAGGATCACTAGTGAAGAGCTCATGGGAAGACATGGACAAAAGTCACACAGAACGGGTTGACTTGTCTGGGTAATATTCTGCATAAATTGGCAAGAATATAAAAAGAGTACTTAAAAAATAGCTGAGGAAGCTCATCTTACCCTCCTAGTATTGAATTCTTGAATATATATTACAATGTAGTTATCATAACAACTATCTGGTATTGAGGAAGGGGAGATAGAGAGACAGACACAGAGATAGACCCAGACACAAGGACAGAGAGAAACAGAGAGAGAGATAGAGAGCGAGAGACAGAGGGAGAAAGACAGAGAGAGAGGGAGACAGAGAGACAGAGAGAGAGACAGAGAGAGATGGAATAGAATAGAAAAAGCAAAGATTTAAAAAAATTTGATGATAACTTTATAGTCACCCCCTAAAAAATTGCCATATAGAAATCTTTGAGCATGTATTTCTGTTTCTTTTTATAGCATTATAATTAGTATATACTTCCTCTTCTAGCTCTGCTTTTTTCACTTTGTAATATTTCATAGAGTTCTTATGAATTTGTTTATATTTATCATACTTTATTATAATTGCTTTATCATTTTCAACTACATAAATTTGCCAGAATGTATTTATCTATTCCCCTACTGTTAAAACATTTAGGCTATTTCCAGTTTTTTCAATTACAAATAACGCTGCTCTGAAAATCTTTGAATGAGTAGCTCTTTAAAAAAAAAACCACTTTCACATAGGTTTTCAACAATGGGGCAAAGGATATGATTGTTATTATAACTTTTATTGTTGATATGCTCCCTGAGAGATTTCATAAGTTTCCATTCACACAAGCAATAAATAGGTTGATCTATTTCTCCACAACCATGCCAACAGTTTTCATCCATTTTATTTTTCCCTTCTGGATGGTTGGACCGATTTCTTTCAAATTGGCATGAATTTCATTAAAAGGGCTGCACAGTGTTCTTGGGTCAGGTCCAGGGATATTAGTATGATGATGTTAATTTTAAAAAGAACCTTTCCATGAAAAGGGAATCTCCAGTGAAAGTCTTTTAATTCAGAAATAAAGATATTAGGTTATAGAACCAAAGAAGAAAGATTTGCATTTATAACCATGGCTATCCTCCTAATCCAATAAAACAAACATTTATTATGTCCACTACATGCAGGGCCTTGAACTAGGCACTAACTAAGCTATAGGGAGCAGACATTCTAAGAGCCACTCAGTTGAGAATCCTAAGGGAAAAATAACAACAGCTAGCATTTATTTTAACACTTTAAGTTTGTATTGAGTTTTACAATCTTATCTCCTATAATCCTTCCAATTACCCCGGAATATATTATCCCCAGTTTTACAAATTAGGAAACTGAAGGGGTTAAGAGACTTCCCCAGAGTCACACAACCAGTAAATGTCTGAGGCAGAATTTGAATTCAGGTCTTCCTGTCTCCAGGTCCAGAACTCTATCTACTGATCGTACCATGAAAACAAAGAAATAAACCCCTAATGGCAATACATAATGGAAAAGCTGCTGTAAAAAATGACTTTTATTTTTACAGTAAAGATAATGTTGCAATAATCGATTACAGAGCTAACCTTGAAGCCAGGGAAGGTTAGGTTTAGGTTCAGACTTAGACATGTACTGGCTCAGGGATCTTGACTAATTCCCTTCATCTCTCTGTTGCTCTAGGCAACTGCTGAAGACCATGCCTTGCAGAGAAGGTACAGACTTGTACTGTCAAAGGGAATTTCCACCTCTGGGAGGTCTCCATTTGAATGAAATCACAGATCTACTCCATATCACCACTGAGTAATACAGTATACCTGCATAGCTAAACTCCATGCTGACAAGCATCATAGCTTATCTAAACTTTGAATCTTTCTAAGTGTCTGGCACAGTGCTGTGCACACAGTATGTCTTTAATAAATGTTTCCTGTTTTTATTATTTTATCATAATCACTGAAGGTTTGAACTGGAAGTTACAAGCTCTGGGTCTGAATCCTGTCTTGGACATATACTAGCTGTGTGATCATGGGCAAGTACCTTACTGTTTCAGTCTCAGTTTCTTTATCTGTAAAATGGGAGTAATATATTTGCATACCTTACAGGAAAATGCTTTGCCAACCTGAAGGCTCTGTAGAATCACAAGTTGTTCTTGGACGGTAAACATCCTGATGAGATGGCACATTCCTCTAAGTATGTTGGTATGAATTTGTACACATACAAACACATATGCACATGATATAACGCTCCCGTGTGTTTCGGTGCTCTAAACTGGTTTGCAGGCAGCTATCGCTTCATTGTGTATCCAAAGAGGGATTTGGTGTGAGAGCTTCCTACATTAGAACCTTGCCAGTGTGTTCGTCATCTGGGTTTTTCTGTGCTGTCCAGGCACTCTGCTGAGTTCATCAGGCTGGAATAACGATTTGCCATTTGCCATTTGCCATTCATTCTCATCAGTTTTAATGAAGATAAAGGGGTTCACTTTATGTGTCCAGTTGGGCTTAACAAATTAACCAGGCCACAGGAAGGCTGCATCCTAGCAGAATGTTTGTTCTCATCATGTTCATTAGGAGAGATAAAGTTAACTAACCTTTTTCTGTATTTCTTTTCCCAGGCCCCAGAGAAAGCTGTGGAGCTGAAATATCATCGGTAATCTGATTTCTGAAGGGCCCTTTCCTAACCTCTCCTTTTATGATCATTTCATGAATACAGCATTGAATCAGCATCATTATGTGTTTAAAAAAATATTATGCCCTGTATCTCAGAGCTAACAGTCCAGAACTAAATAGCCTGGCTCTTAGAACAATAGGCTTTCAGAAACTTAAGGAGGGTGGTTGTCTTGTTTTTGTTTTTTTTTCACTGTGTGTTTTGGGCTGTTCCTAATCAAAGTGGGCCCAAGAATAGAAATTCCACTGGTCCTGCTGCTGGCTCTATATATAACTATGAGCTATCTCCCTTCTTTCTTCTCATACCACATCACATATCACTTGTAGGGAGAAACCTATCCCCACAAAGCCCATGCAAGGTTAGGGAGCTCAGAAAATAGAACCATATAACAAAGAATTTTTGTGCCTGGGGCAAAGTGGGAGTGGTCCAGGGGTGTAGCTTGGGGTGTGGCTTCCAGGGAGAGGAGATATACTCTGGAACTGTGCTGTCAGTATCCTTTAAATCCTGGCACTTTGGAGACAAGCCCCTTTTGTCACACCCTGGTTATGACTTTGTCAGAGACTGAAGAGGCACTATGAGGCCAAACTGAAATACTAGGGTTCTCGCCCCCACCCCCATCATTTAACTCCTCCAAATAGCTATCAAATTAATCTTGTTAAGAAAAATCTCTCATCTCTGCTCTTTGAGCCCCGATTTCCCATGTTTGGAAGCTTCCCTATTCATTCACACTCCCTCATCATAGGATTCAAAAATGTACTTTTCTCTTATTAGCCATGTGATTTATTGAAACATTGTAACTCAACTAAAAATCCTGTAGAGCAAAACAAAATAAAAATTATACAAATCTTTCCAATAGCAAGCTTCAGGGTTGCCTGCAGCAGGAGTGAGGGTTTTTTCCTCCCTAGCACCTCCAAATTAGGAGAGATGAACTTGCCTGAGGTTTGCCTCAGCAAGCTCTGAGATATCAGAAGAAGAGGATTGCCAGATGTTGACACACCTCCCACCAGCCTCACCACAGCAGGAGTTCTCCCCAGCTCCCAGGCTTGCTCTGATCTAGTCCCATGCTGCTTAGTGAAGCTACTCTTAGTAACCATGGCTGCTGCTACAGTCACCTGAGATCTTCATCTTGGGCTTGGGTTCGGGTGGGGAGATGGAGAGGAAGACCAGCATGAAATTTGAGAAAGGGTACCTAGTTATTGTACTCCACACTATTTGGGTGAAATCAAGAGGAATGGCTAATGGGGGATATCTCTCCAGCCTTGACCTGCGAAAACAGCCAATGAGGGGAAGACTAAAGTCACATGTGCAAAATGGCCCTCTCTTTCTACTTCTTACGTATTCTCATGCATTCTCAGATTTATTCTGGAAGGGGCTGGGCATGGTTGGTAAAGTCTACTGCATCAATTAAAGATTTGAAAAGACAGTGGAGAGCAAATAAGAGTTCAAACAAGGGGCTAGTCCTTCTTAGATGTTCTCCTTCTATAGGTGTAAATACCACACAATCACCTGTGCGTTGAGTGGTAGGAGAGTGAGTGGTTTCCACTTAACAAAGGTATGAGAGTGGGGTTTTTGCAGAAATTTTAACTATTCTTAACTACATCATGGATTCTATTACTGCATGGTGTATGCATATTACAGTATGCAAAACTTTTGCATACATTCTCTAGCTCAAACATCATAATAGTTCTACGAGGCCCATGGGAAAAATATTTTTGCTGCCATTTTGGAGATGAGGAAATTGAGCCTCAACAAGTTTTAGTGTCTTATCTGAGGTTAGATAGTGAATGATAGAAGCAGCTCCTATCACAGAGTATGGATCTAGAACTGAACATGACCTCGGTGTTCCTCTGGTCCAACTCTGTCATTTTACATATGCGGACACTGAGGCCAAGGGAGATTGAGAGACTTGTCTAAGTTCACACAGGTAGTAAGTATAAAAGACCTGGGATTAGAACCCAGATATTTTGAGTTCTGTCATTGTAAACTCAGGCTATCTGCCTTTAAGGCCAGTCCTCTTTCTATATGACAGTTAAATCAGTTGATTGATTGATTTCTTCCTTTCCTGCCCATCATCCAGTGGAAATACCAATTATAGTGAAAGATAAAGAAGGGCAGCAAAGAGAACAGCATTAAGAAGACAGCTGCCTGATTAACCCATCTAGGAAACCAGCCACCTGATGATCATTTGGGGATTGTAACCATATAAGTTCCCAGGTGTTGCAAACATTTCCCTTGGGGTTTACTTACTTAAGAGCTGTAGGAACCTAGAAATCTTGAGCCCTGGTACATCAGCTGACATACATCCTCTAGAACTGAGCCAGTTATGAAAGTGGGGGGGGGGAGTAGAGTGGAAAAAGAGAAGAAGCAATTTCCACACTATGACTGCTGCTTTACAGATGGTATTAAAGAAGATTATTGAGCCAGGACCGGAAAGAACACAGGATTTGGAGTTAGAGGAGACAGGAGAGTCCCAGCTTCTCTTCCTCAGTTTCCTCATCTGTAAAATGAAGAGTGGACTAGATGATTTCTAAGGCTCTCTCTACCTCTAAATCAAGGATCCTTTGATTATCTGGAGGAAATGTCTGGATATCTAAGGGCAGAAAAGATTGATTGGTTGGATCTTTTTTTTTCTGATGGAGATTCTTGGCATAAAGACTGTGAAATAATAATCCGCTTAATTAAAAATATGAACACAGTATAAATCAATAGAGAAACTCAATGCAGGCAGAAGTAGGAGCTGTTCTGAGCCGGTAAAAAATGTTCAGTAATTTTAGTCATGTCCTACTCTTTGTGACCCCATTTGGGGTTTTCTTGGCAAAGATACTGGAGTAGTTTGCTATTTCCTTTTCCAGCTCATTCTACAGATGAAGAAACTGAGACAAACAGGGTTAAGTTACTTGTCCAGGGTCACACAGCTAGTAAGCATCCAAGACCAGATTTAAACTCAGAAAAATGAGTCTTCCCAACTCCAGGCCCTCACATATTATCCACTGCAACACCTCGATGCCTCCCAAAAGACATTAGCAAGGTTCCAAATCACTGAAAAAAGTAGGTCTAGAGGTGATATCCCTACCTCTTCTGAAGAACAAAAGGGAATGCTCAGTTATTTTCAAAGTGCACGACATCTTATTTCTCACCAGTCAATCTAGAGGGAGAAATGAAATGCTTAGAGAGTGCTCTGGCAATATTGGTCCCTTTTCATGTTGGAAAAAGCTCATATTTTCTCTTCCCCAATAAAAACCAAGAGCTTTTCATTAATCAGAAGATCAAATGGTCTTTTTGAATTCCTCTTAAAAATATACTTCTAAATTCTTATCTATTATTGTAGTTCATGTCACAGTATTTCATCTTTAGAAGAGGTGATGCAATTGAAAAAAGCCCGAGCATTCCATTATCTTTAACCATTATAGGATCCCCTCAGGGTACCTCCCAAACTCAGCACTAACAAATTGCAGGTTGGATGACCAGAGTGTGACTATTACTCAGGGTGTAAAGATACTCTCTGAGTCCACTCTCCCAAAACTATCCTTTGCAAGCCCCTACAGGTGCACTTAGCGTTTGAGTTAGCCAGAAGACATGATTAAATGAATGCATGGACTTTACTGAGATAATACAATAAGAAAGGTGGATATTAAATATTCCCTCATAAATGTAGGCCCACTTTCCCACATATTCACACAATAGAAAGAGGAAAAGCGGGAACATGCATAGAGTTCACTAGTAGTGAGGTGCCCAAAAAGGGAATATGTGATCAAAGCCATTCATGCCTCTGGTTTTGCAAAGCCTCTAGGTTCTTTCTCTTCCTATGGTATTCTCATGCTGTTTCTCCCTGGGGAAAACTCCCTCTGCTGAGCTCTCTGAGCCCTCTTTCCTTATCTTGACTCTTAACTACCAGGGCTAATATTTTTTTTTCTTGAATCCATAGCTGATAGGTTTCGATGTTGCCAAGATAGCCTTGTAGTGGTGTCTGAGAATCTACCTCCAAGTTGGGTTGTCTATTTTGGCTTTTTGGCCCTCTCTCAGGTTGGACTGGTGTATCTGCACCTGAGCAAGTAGCTCTTCTTTGAGATATCATGGCCAACAGGGAAGGGTTGAGAGGAAAGAGGAATCTTCTCCCCACCCCTTGCTGCCCTCTGGTAAAGGAATAAGGAAAAAAGGCAGAGAGTAATCCCTGTTCAGGATCTGGGTTCTTCCTTCATAGTTGGTCTCCTTTAGATTGCAAGGGCCATTTTCCTTCTAGCTGCTTCTTTCCCCAACTGTGGTTTTATCAGCTATGCTGGAAAACTGTGGTGATGGTGTATCAATTGATCAGAGGTGTCCTAATCAACTCTTCCAGAATATGCAAATATTTATTGAGTGCCTACTGTTTGCCTGAGAGGCAGTGTTGCCTAGTGGGAAGCGAGCTGGCTCCAAGATGACCTTGTTTTAAATTCTGCCTCTGAAATACATTGGCTGACTGATCTTGGGCAAATCACTCTCACTGCTTCAAGCAACTTTTAAAAGATATTTTCAAAACTAAAACTTACTTTCAATAACTTATAGAATAGCCGCTATCTGTATTGGTTTTTGTTGTTGTTGAGCCATTTTTAGTTGTGTCTGATTCTTCAAGACCACCATTTGGGGTTTTCTTGGCAAAGACACTGGAGTGGTTTGCCATTTAGTTCTCCAGCTCATTTTATAGTGGAGAAACTGAGGCAAACAAGGTTAGGTGACTTGTCCAGGGTCACACAGATAGTAAGTATCTGAGGCCAGATTTGAACTCAGGAAGAGGAGTCTTCCTGACTCCAGGCTTGGTGCTCTATCTACTGCACCACCTAGCTGCCCATCTGTGTTGTCAGGGAGACTCTAATGAAATCACAGATTCAGACCAAACAACCGAAGAGGTACTTTGTTCCCAACATAATACTAACCATTGTAGGGACATTGTGCTTCTCAGGCACATACTAGTGAAAAAAGCAAAAGACTCCATCTCTGCCCTCCAGAAGCTCACTATTTATTGGCAAAGGCCATCCAAGCCAGTGATTTTTAATTTTTGAGATTCACCACACAACGCTATCAAGAGATAGGAGGAGGACTTTTTATTTTTAAAAAACATTTCGGAAAGTGAAAGCAAAATCCCTTTCATTATGCTCTATCAATCATTGAATTTTTTTTTTTAATGTCCTTTGAGGGTCCTTAAAAAAAGTTAAGCTTGACATAAGGAAAAACTTCCTAATAATGAGAGTGATCTAAAAGTGACTTGTACTGCTTCAGGAGGCATTCAGTTCACCCTCACTGGAGATCTCTTCAAATGAAGGCTCAGTGACCATTTGTCTGATATGTTGTAGAAAGGACTCTTGAGCAGATATGAGTTGTTCTGGATAGCCACTGACATCCTGTTGGACTCTGAGATTCTGTCCTTCTCTAATTCCATAATGATTGTTGTTAAATAGACTTCTCTTAGAACTTGGTTAAAAAAATAGGAGGGGAGAGGGTGATCTGACTTATTTGGGTTCTTGGTCATTTCAGAAACAGGATACAAGCGCTCTTACCACTCTCCATGGTGTTATAATACATTAAAAATCCTCTTTCATCATCTCATTTATTATCTGAAATTACATGGCACTGAAACATTAGAAGACCCTCTCTTCTCCAAAATAGGCTAATTTTAATGATTAACTGAGGAACAGTTAAATTTTACTTCAGTGCTCCACTATCATTATGGAATTAGCATGAACAGCCACGGACTGAGAGAATTCTAATGAGACAGAGGAGAAATGATAGTCACAACAAATGTGACTTTCTGACATGAGAAATACTGGTCTCAAAATTCAGTGTCTGGATGGCTATAGAAGAGGGATGGAAATGCAGGGAGGAAGAAAGGAAGAAAGAGTTTCAAGATATGTTTTCTTTTTTTTTTTCCTTCCAGTTCTTATTAGCACCTGAAATAGAAACAGCAGATATAAAATTAACATGGACAAAAATGTGACACTTATAAAAGCAAGAAAATCTCAGCAGGTTATATAATGCCCCTGACATGAGAATTCTCTGAGGCCCAAAGAGGGCCAATTCAGTTTGATTCACTCTGACAAAATTTATTAAACCCCTCATAAGTTCCAGCCACCATGACAGATTCTAGGGGAACAAAAGTCTACCATGTCTCCTTACAAAGGCCTAGAAAAAGAAGAAAGGTATGGGAACCAGAGTGACCAGTGTCTTTGCATCTCATAGTCCTCATCTAGCCCTTGGCACCAGCACCCCTAAGCCATGGAATCCCTCTGCAAGTTCCTTCCTTCTCCCCCAACCCTTATGGAGTGAAGGCTGGATTCTTTGGAAGATTAGCTGCCTCTCTCTCTCAAAATGCCTGTGCTCACAGTCATATTGTCCTTTCCCACCACCATACTTTCCCTACCACCAGAGACATTTGCCTCAGGTACAACTCAGGTACAGGACTTCCTAGTGGTTCTGGTACGGAAGATTTGGAAGAAAAAGATTTATCATTCAGGGTCTATCTCTCCCTTTATTTTTTTTTCTCTTTAAGCCTTGTAAGGAGTCTGGTTTGGAGGTTTGATTGGGTTGATAATTTACGGGCTTTTTGTGATGCTACTCTGATTTTTATTCTCCTATTCCTCTATAGCCCCATATCGAAGGTGAGACTCCTTCCATCAGAAGAAGGTAAAGATTTCCTCTGAGGGGATCTGGCCTGGCCACTGTAGGGGTTATCCATTGATGGAGAGGGTGGAGTGGTACTGCTTCTAAAAGTTAGCTAGAATCCCAGGCAAGTGGGATAGATCAGTTTTTAATGCAGTGTGTATTCGCTTGTGACCCTACTTTTTGCTACCATTCCCTGTTTTATTTTTTAAGTGCCATATTTTTTCACTTCTAATTCCTTGAAGCTGAGTATTATCTAAGGTTTCGCCCTCCTGAGCAGATAGGTGCATATTTGCTGGCCAATTTCCTCTTCATCTCTTGGGGTGACCGCCTCCCCTTTTTTCTAATAAAGATTGGGTCCGCCCACTGGCTTTCCTTTCTCTGATAGTTGTTTCTGCCTCATTATCTCTTTGATTGTTTCATTTTTCACTCTATCTCTCTGACTGATCTCCATGATCCTTCTAAAACATTTGTTTTCAATTATTAATGTTTCTTTCATTGTTCTTCTATTCTATTCTTTTTGCCCCATGTGTCCTTGACAAGTTTGTCAATTTCCTGCTTTGTTTACAATATTTTCTGTATGTGGAATGCTCCTCCCACCCCCACCCCCACCTTTGTCCACTGAATTGCTATCTATTCTTTAAAGATCAGCTCAAAGACCATCTTCCCCATGAGATTTCACTTTGTTTTGTAACTTTCTAATGTACTTTCCAGCATTCTGAATAGAAAATTCATCCAAAGTCAATTCTAGACACATGAGGGCTTGACTATTGGGTCTTCATTGTGGCCTGTGCCATTCTATATCCAATAATCATTCACTTAAGAGAAGAAAGAGGAGCAAAGAACCAGGGACAACATATATTCTCAGATTACGTATCAGCTGATTGGGGACGTAAGCTGGTTGGGGAGAGATGCACTGGTTGGAGGCCTCTCTCATCTGCCAAAGGCTTATGACCTTCAAAGGCATAAACTTCCTTTGATCACCAGCAGGAAATAAGAGAGATTGATTTGACTGGACATTGCTTTTTGTATGGCAATCAAAAGGTTTTTCTTTATCACTTGTTAAGCAGACAGGAAACAGAGAATTCTTGCATACACTCTGAACCAGAGATCTGGGACCCAATGTTACATATCACCCACTTCCAGAAGCAGGATCACCAAACCCCCTCCATGAGCTGGCAGCAGAGTCCACTGCAGATGTTCCTAGGACTGGCTTGGTCTTCAATCAATCCTTTCTCCTTAACAGTTTCTACATTGGGTGAGAGTTGTCAAGGTCTCTGAGATTTCTGGAGTTCAGAACAAACAAGAGAATTATATTCTCCTTCGTCATACTATGTGGGAATGTAGTAGGTTCTATAATTCCATCCTTATCTAAATTAAGGAATAAAGTTGTAAAATAATTTGCAGTGCAGCTAGGAACATGTTAGATCCCTAGTCAGAAGATCTGGATTTGAAACCAGGCTATAGCACTTACTGTTGAGTTATATCAGGCATCCAGGTGGTACAGTAGATAGACCTATAGTGAGAATGAGTCCTGAGTTTGAATCTGGTCTCAGATGCTTCCTAGCTGTATGACCCTGGGTAAGATATTTAATTTCTATCTACTTCAATATTCCCATCTGTAAAATGGAGATAATAATACGACCTACTTCTCAGGACTGTTGTGAGAATCAAATGAATTAATATTTGTAAAGTACTTTGCAAACCTTAAAGTACAATATTAATGTTATTATTATTTCATTATTTATTTAAATAACACATTCTTTGAACCTCCAGTTTCTAAACTGTAAAACGGGTATAGCAAAATTTCACTCTCTTCTTCAAACTTCAAAATGAAATGTAAAAGTTATTATTAATATGATCATGTTCTCATCTTCATCTTCATCATCACCAATTATTAACATACAGGGAAGTTCAAATGAAGTAATGAATATTAAATGCTTTGTAACTAAAAGAGCAACATAAATCATAGAATCACAGAATGTTAGTGCTGAAAGGAAGAGATATGTTTAAAGACATGTCTTTTTAAGAGACATTCAGGAAGAAACTGAGGCTCACAGGAATGAAATGACTTGTTTAAGAGCATATAATGAGTGTCGGTTAAGCCTGTATTTCTGAAAATTCAAAGCACTTTCACATAAAATATTATTTTTGTTCTCATCTGATCCTTCTGAAATTTGTAAGGGAGAAGTCCCCATTTTGGAAATGGGAGAGAAATAGATATGTGGAAATAGGATATACTATACAATCATTCAGTTACTAAGTATCTATTACGTGCCAGGCATCTTGCTAAGTGCTAGAGATACAAAGGCAAAAGACAGTACCACTCTCTAGGAATTCACAGTCTAATGTAGGAGACATGAATATGACTATACAAAGAAGCCATATGCAAGATAAATTGGAGATAATCCACAGAGGAAGGTACCAGAATTAGAGGAAGATCAAGAAAGGCTTCTTGAAGAAGATAGGATTTTAGAGGGGGCTTGATGGCAACCAGGGAAGCCAGGATTTGTGTAATACCACTCAACAGGGTAATGGAAGAGTTGGTAATGGAGGTCGTGTTTCTTTATTCCTAGTCCAGAATTCCATCCAAAAAGTTATAAAGTTTTAATAATTTTTTAAAAGTTTGCCTTATTTAGATAATTCTTTCAATAAGAGCTGCTTTAAAAAAAAAAAAAACTATTGGTGCTGAGTTAGACTGAACCATCCAAATTCTTTCTCCCTGTTCTCTAGGTCATCATGTACATATTGAGAAGATGTGGTGGCAGGGGGAATCTTGTCCCATTTTTCTATGTTGTGATGTTCAATAAAGTCCATACCAAATTCTAACCAACCAAGATCATTGACTCAGAAGATAGGAAGTTACAGGACTATATCATTAGATATCTAGGTGGTGGAGTGGATAGATCATTGAGCCTAGAGTCAAGAAGACCTGAGTTCATATTCCTGCTTTAGATACTTACTAGCTGTGTAACACTGGGCAAGTTACTTGACCTCTGTGTCCTCATGTATGAAAGGAAAATAATAATAGCATTTACCTAACTCAGGTTTGTTGTGAGGATCAAAAGAGATAATATTTGTAAAGTGATTTGCAAATTCTAAAATGTTATGTACACTCTAGGTGTTATTATAATCAGGATCTGACTTCAACAATGTTGAGAAGACTTCTGACTTTGCTTTAATATTTCTTACTGTCTCATGGAGTCATTGGCTTCTATTTGGTCTGTTCTAATTTTCAGAGAGTTTGTTGCTTGAACAGGTTTCGAACCTCTTGTTAATTCTTTTTTCCAGTTCTTCCTTCCATAGCTTTCATTGCTTTCTCAATTTTTTCCTGTAGTGCTCTCATTTGATTATATTAAAAAAACACAACTCTTACTTCTTCTCTTCCAGAAATACTAGTTGATTTTGTTCCCAAGTTATTTATTTTTTAATGTTTTTATGTTTTACTTGTAGATTTTTTTGGAATCATTCTCTTCTAGGGTTGTGTCTTGAGCATCCCTGTCACCACAATAACTCTTTATGGTAGGATTCTTTTGTTTGTTTGCTCATTATTCCAACCTACTTTCTGCCTTTGAATTTGATGTCAGAACTATACTCATTAAACTTGTGTAAGCAAAGTCTGGGCTGGTCCTGTCATTGTTTTCTTAGAGTATTGAGTGTTTCACTATTCTAGTATCTCAGGACAAGAATCAGAAACAGCTTAGGCTAGGGACCTACAAACTTTTGGTATTCTCAAAGTAGTCTAATCTAGGGAAATATCTATTTAGTACCCCCTGGTCTTCATTCTACAAGTTCCTGACCTGGGTTCCCAGACTTTGGGTCTGTGAAACAGAAGATTACTACTGGATTCAGCTGCCATAAGCCAATTGGGAAGGTTTGCTTATTCAGAGTGAAAAAAAAAATTGTAAACTTCTCATCATTCTGGGATTCTTTCCCTGGTTCTTCTACTAAAGGCTTCAGACTAGACTAGAACCCTGCTTCTGCTTCAGGTCCCTTCCTCAGACCATTTTGGATATGTGACTTAGAACTGAGTGGTTGGTGATCAGTTGTCACTTGTTCCGAAACCCTGCACAAAGTTGAAGTGCTTCTTTATGGGTCTGGAACCTTGTTTTGCCTGCATGCCTATCCTTTCCCTGGGAGTTGGAGTTTTCTGAAAAGCAGACCCAGGCTGGACTCCATCTCTATGGTCCACACACCTCACTGTATGTCTACCTATGCCTGTATGAGCTGTAAAAATGACTTACTGTGAACTTTATTTTGGATTTACCCACCAGGATTTTATCTGGTGTTTTTTCTAGATCTGTTTGGAAGATTTGAAGGGGGAGAGTGAAGCTTACTGTACTTCTTCATGCTACTCTGCTATCCTAGTTCTGCCCTAATTCCCATTTATAAAAAGGTCAGGTAGTGACATAAGGTGATGTGAAGAATTTCAGGCAGTGTCCAGAGTTATTTTGTGCTTAGATTTTCTTCTTGTAGGTTCTTAAATCAAATCATGCCATGCAAAGCAAAAGTCTAATCATGGCTCAGGCATACATTTTTAAAAAGCAGATATCCCTCTAGCAATATTAATAATAACTCATATTTATACAATACTTTAAGGCTACAAAGGATGTTCACACAGATTAGCTCATTTGATTCTTGCATGGCCCAATAAAGGAAGTCATCAGCATACTTTCATATCAAATTTGCAGAGGAGGAAACTGAAATACAGAGGGGTCAAGGTCACACAGCTATTAAGTGGCAGAGCTGGGACTGAAATCCATGTTTTCTGACTTCACATCCAGCATTTCCCCCCCATCATACTGCCATCTCTTTCCGTCATACATTTCTTATCTCCTTATCACCCAGAACAATGCAGCTTGCATTTCTGAAACATTTTTCTACACATTCAGCAAACACAACATCAAAAAGTTCCTCTAAGAAAGTATCTGATTTGAAGTTCTGTTTGGACCAATCATTGCCCCTTAATCTTTTTCACCTTGTTATTCTGAGGGTTGGCAAGTAGTGTTCTAGACCTCTCTAACTTTGACTCATGCCCATATCTTCTTCATTTACTTTGATCACAGAGTAAAACTTTTCTTTAGGTTTTGGGTTTTATTCTCAGGATCTCAGAGCCCATATTTATAGGAATTTCCATCTATAATTTTCCCCAAAGCAGTCATCTTGTGTACTTAAAAATCTCTAGTAAGAGGAACCTATCACTTCTAGCAGTCCATTCCACTTTTGAATATTTGTAATATAAGGAAATGTGGTTAGTAGGCTCCCTCCCTTCCTCCTTCCCCTCTCCATTTCCCTCCCTCCCTCCTCTCACTTTCTGCCATCCCTGCTTCATTGTCCCTCAGGGTTCTAGAGTACTCTGATGGGTTTGTGGGGTATTTCTTCTCTAGTGGCACATCATTACTATTCAAGTCCCTACTGACTGTGTTCTCCTGTTGTTATGTGCCAGTAGCTAGTGCCCTAACTCCATTTCACTGTTTAATATCAATTAACTTTTACAAAGTTATTTATTTAAAAAATTATAACAAAAACAAAATACAAGGCTTAGCTCCCCCACCCCATAACTTATGGGGGCATACCCTCCTCTATACCACCTTGGTCTCAGGGGGAGTTGTTGATCAAAAACCAAACCTGAAACCTAAAGAAAAGTTTTAGAAAGAATTTGATTAAGTCATTCTGCAGAGGTGAGAGAGACAGAAAAAGTTTGACCAACTTTTCCTGTAAGACTATTCAGTCTCTCATTTCATTGAGTTCAAATAAGGATAGAAGGATATAAATTGCTACTCTAGGCATTTTGCTTGAAATGTATATTAGCAATTAAGTATAAACATTCAATAAAACTTGGGTGAAGCCAAAACATAAGCTATTCAGTAGACAAAAACAGAAGTATTTTCAGTGGACGCAAGACCTTCAATAACCAAAGCAATAACTAGGTGGGGTCAAAGCATTCCTTGCAGTGGTTTCTTGCTTCCCAGGAGGTCTCTGAGATCAACATGACCTAGAGTAAGCTTTGGGTTAGACAATTTCTAGCCACAGGAGGATAGCTTCAAATAATATAACAAGGTTTTCCAAAAAAATATAATAAGGTTTTCACCACAGAATAGGCTCAAAATTTAGCTCAATTCCCACATCACATCAATCCCACCAAGTTCTCTTCCAAAAGCATCTCTGCTGAGTCAATCCTTGTCTCAGCTTTAGTTGGGTTGGGGTCGTAAAAGGTCCTCCTGAAGGTGACTTCTTCATCCTTGATACATTTGTGTTATTCTGGCTGCAGACCTTAGCCTCTGACTCCAGGATTCCTGTGGCTTGCTCTACACGCCTTTCAAAACTCCCAAAAGCAGACACTCTACTCCCTTCACCTTGAACAGATAAGAACAAATGCAGATATCAAAGACTAATGTACTTTTATCTGGACATATGGCCTTAAAGGAAGAGGAGGTCCCAAACCCTTTTCCCTTACAGTATGATTTCTCTCTGAATACCAGGAGTGAAAGCATCACTGACATCACCCAAGAGTGAGATGCTTGATGATCTGATGCTTTTGGGCCTTTTAAAAAGTCTCCACAAACAATCAAAAAGCTTTCTCTTCACTATGTGGTTAGCCAGCTAGAACGAGTTGCAGAATGTCTATGGAAGCTCCACAATCTTTCAAAGGCACTTCCTTTAGATGTTGTAACTAATTTAGAATCAAGCTCTCTATCCTCTCCATGTGGAGAGACACTCTCCTAGGGGCTCTGTGTATTTTCCAGGCCCCCATTATAGAAGTTTTCTTCAAAGAAATTTATTTCACTGAAAAAACTTTAGCCATTACTCTTAATTCCCCTCACTCCCAACACATACCTTGGAACCAAGCAGAATAAGTCAAATGCTTCTCCCAAATGATAAGATAGATATCATGTCCTTTATCCATAAGATAGATATCCATCATCCTTAAGATAGATATGTCTCCCTCTTCTCTCCCTTAATCTTTTTTTTTCTGGGCTAAACATCTTTATTTTCTACAACTGATTCTCATGTGTAAAGTAATAATTAGAGTGCAGTGATTGAGGCTTTGCCTCAAGGAACCAAATTTAGAGAAATTTGACACCTTCAGCATTATGGAAAAAGCAAAATTTAGCAACAAGTTATCAAGAATAATTTAAGGGGACTTTCAGGGGCCAAGTCAAGATGGCAGAGTAGAGGAAATATTCAGCCAAACTCTCTCAACACTCCCTTTCAAATAACTTTAAAATAACCCCTCAAATCAAATTTTGGAGTGGCAGAATCAACAAAAGGTTAGAGTGAGACATTCTTCCAGTCTAAGACAATTTAGGACATTGGAAGGAAACATTTGTGACCCAAAGGTGGAAACTGGTTCAGAGCCCATGTGGATGAAATACCAATGGTAGGACCAGGTGGTGGTGACAGAAATAGCATCAACTTTGGGAACTCCTAAGCCAGAGGTGGTAAGGGGACCTGGCAACTGGTCAGAAAGAGACTATAGGCCACTCCTGTACTAGCACTAGATATGAGGCCGGACACTATTTGGCAGCTTGATGGCCTATACTCTCTTTTGGGTCACAGTTCAAGGGTGGAGAGGAAAACTTTCAGTTTTGAAGGATCAGGGCCCTGAGAAACAGTATCGTTTCTGGTTCCAAGGAATCAGAAACCTTGAGGAGGAATATTGATTGCAATCCCAAAGGGTCAGGGGTGCTTCCTGGGTAAGGACCAGAATACAGACCAGGAGAGTGGTGACCACACCTCTCCCCAGATCACACCACTTTGGAAGCACCAAAAACTTCCAAGTTAGCTCTAACTTGCCAGAGTTAACTCTAAAAACAGAACTATGGAAGATTATGAAGCTTGGGACAGTAACCCTCCCCCCACCACCTTGGGAAGAGACCCCGACTTTAAAATTAAAAATCAAGAAATAGAGTGGGAAAAATGAACAAACAAACAAAAAAAGAACCTGATCCTAAAAAGTTACTATGGTAACAAGGAAGATCAAAATACAAACTCCGAAGAAAACAATGAAGTCAAAACAGCTACAAGTAAAGGCTCAAAGAAAAAAAGTTAATTGGACATAAGCCCAACAAGAATTCCTAGAAGAGCTAAAAATGATTTTCAAAATCAGAGTGGTAGAGGAAAAAAATAGGTAAAGAAATGAAAATATATATATTAATATAGAAAGGAATATAACTTTTTTCTCAGCTGTATATGGCACCTTCACAAAATTGACATGAATTAGGGCATTAAAACCTTACAACCAAATGCAGAAAAGCAGAAATATTAAATGAACCCTTTTCAGACCATGATGCAATAGAAATTACATATAGTAAGGGGCTATGGTAGCATAGATTAAAAGTTAATTGGAAACTAAACAATCTAATCCTAAGGAATGAGTGCGTCAAAGAAAAAAATAATAGAAACAATCAGTAATTATATTAAAGAGAATGACAGCAATGAGACAACATTCTAAAATTTATGGGATGCAACAAATGCTTACATCAATAAAACAGAAGAAGAGCAGATCAATGAATTGGCCATACAACTAAAAAAAAACCTAGAAAAAGAACAAATTAAAAATCCCCCATTAAACACCAAAATAGAATCCTAAAAATATAAGGAGAGATTAATGAAATTGAAAGTAAAGCCAGACATTGAACTAATAAATAACACTAGGAGATGGTTTTATAAAAACAACAACAACAACAATAAAATAAACCATTAATATGTTTGATTAAAAAAAGAAAGAAGAAAACCAAAAAGGAAGAGTATGCTACCAATGAAAATGAAATTAAAACAATTATTAATAGTTATTTTGCCCAATTATGTGCCATTTAAACTGAAAAATCTTAGAAATAGATGAATAATTACAAAAAATATCAACTGCCCAGATTAACAGAAAAGGAAAAAGAATACTCAAATAACTCTATCTTAGAAAAAGAAATTGAACAAGCCATCAATGAACTCACTAAGAAAAATCCTCAGGACCAGATGGATTTACAAGTGACTTCTACCAAACATTTAAGGAACAATTAATCCTAATACTGTACAAACTGTTTGAAAAAATATATAAAGAAGAAGTCCTACCAAATTCCATTTTTGACAGAAATATGGTTTTGATACCTATACCAGAAAGGGCAAAAATAGAGAAAGAAAATTATGGACTATTTTCCTTAATGAATATCAATGCAAAAATTTTTAATAAAATACTAGCAAGGAGATTACAGCAATGTATCACAAAGCTCATACACTAAACCAGGTGGGATTTATACCAAGGATGCAGGGCTGGTTCCATATTAGGAAAACTCTCAGCATAATTAACCATATCAATAATAACAATAATAAAAACTATATGATTATATCAATAGATGCAGGAAAAAATCTTTTAACAAAATACAACATTCATTCCTATTAATAACACTAGAAAACATAGGAATAAATAGGACCTTTCTTAAAATGATAAGTCCTATCTATCAAAAACAAATAATGGGAATAAACTTGAAGCCTTCCTAATAAGGTTGAGATAAAGTAAGGATGTCCACTACTATTCAGTATTGTACTAGAAGATAAGAAAATGAAATAAAAACAGGCAGTGAGGAAACAAAACTATCACTCTGATATGATGACATACTTAAGGAATCCTAGAGAATCAACTGAAAAACTAATTGAAACATTTAACACCTTCAGCAAAGTTGTAGGATATAAAAGAAACCCATAGAAATCATCAGCATCTTTATATACTACCAACAAAACCCAGTAGGAAGAGACAGAAAGAGAAATTTCTCTTAAAATAACTGCAGACAATATAAAACATATGGAAGTCTACCTGTTATGACAAAACCAAGGATGACATGAACATAATTACAAAGCACTCTTCACACAAATAAGGACAGATCTAAACACTTGGAGAAATGTTTATTGCTCATGGGTTGGCTGAGACAATATGATACAATGACAATTCTTCCTGTTAATTTACTTATATAGTTTCCTACCAATCAATCTACCAAACAATTATTTTATAGAGCTAGAAAAAATAGTCATAAAATTCATTTGGAAGAACAAAAGGTCAAGAATATCAAGAGAATCGATGAAAAAGATGCGAAGGAAGAAAGCCTAGCAGTTCCAGACTATATTACAAAGCAATAATCATCAAAAACAATCTAATACTGGCTAAGAAATAGAGTGGTAGATCAATGGAATAGATTAAGTATACACAGTAGTAAATGGTCACAGTAATCTTGCAAACGTTTGATAAACCCAAAGATACAAGATTTTTGAGTAAGAACTCACCATTTGACCAAAAAATGTTGGGAAAACTAGAAAGCAATTTGGAAGAAATTGGACATAGACTAGCATGTCACACTGCATTCTAGGACAATGTCAAAATGGATAAATGATTCAGACAAACAGTATGCTATCATAAATAAATTCAGTGTGAATGGAAAAATGAACTTCTCAGATCTATGGAAGAGAGGAGAGTTTATGACCAAACAAGAAATAGAGAGGCTTACAGGAAGTTAAATAGATATTATTGATTACTTGAAATTAAAAACCTTTTGCTTCAATAAAATGAATGCAGCCAAAATTAGGAGGAAAATGGGAAACTGGGAAAAAAATTTACAGAAAGTTTCTCTAATAAAGTTCTTATTTCTCAAATATATAGGGAACTAAGGCAAATTTTTTAAAATAAGAGACATTCCCTAGTTGATAAATGGTCAATGGATATGAATGCACAGTTTTCACAAGAAGAAATCAGAGCTATCAAATCACATTAAAAAGGGCTTTAAATTACTATTGATTAGAGAAAGTCAAATTAAAACAATTCTGAGGTACCGCCTCATACCTATAAAATTGGTTCACATAGAAAAAAAATGACAAATACTTGAGGGTATATGGAAAAAATGGGACACTAATCCACTATTGGTGGAGTTGTGAACTGGTCCAACTATTCTAAGGAACAGTTTGGAGCTATGCCCACAGGGCTATAAAACTGTGCATATCATTTGATCCAGCAATAGCCTAAAGAGATCAAAGAAAAGGGTAAAAGGCCTATATGTGTGAAAATACTTATAGCAGCTCTTTTTTTATACTGGCAAAGAATTGGAAATTAATGAGATGCCCATTAACTGGGAAATGGCTGAACAAGTTGTGGTATATGATCGTGATGGGCTGCAATATGCTATAAGAAATGGGAGAATGATAGTTTCAGAAAAACCTGGGAAGACTTAGGCGAGCTGCTGCAAAGTGAAGTGAGCAGAGCTAGGACAACATTGTACACAGCAACAGCAATATTGTAAGGATGATTAACTGTGAAAGACTTAGCTACTCTGATCAAGGCAGTGATCCAAGACAATTTTAAAGGTCCCATGATGAAAAATGTTATCCACTTCTAGAGAGAGAACTGATGTACTCTGAATGCAGATCAATGTATACTTTTTAAACTTTCTGTATTTTTCTTGTTGTTGTTTTGGTCTGTGTTTTCTTTTGCAACATGGCTAATATGGAAATGTTTCACATAATTTCACATGTTTAATCTACATTAAATTGCTTGCCTTCTCAGGTAGGGGGAAAGGATAGGTGGCAGGGAGAGAATTTGGAACTCAAAATTTTTTACATGTAATTGAAGAATATTTAATGAAATAAATAAAAAGATATTGAGAAAAAAGAATAATTTAAAATAGGAAGTTATCTCATGATAGTGAGGTATAAGCTGTTGACCCGTTCCTTAACTCTCTACTAGTTCCCCTGATGACAGCCTTCTCTGTGGCAGTGGCCTCACACCAGGATCTGCTCCTCCAAGCTCGTTCTTCCCTCGTGTCAACTAAAGGATGCTTTGTGCTGCTTGCCCTGCACTCGATTTGTGGTACCAGACCCAGGGCAAAAATTCCTGGTTAGAGTTCTGCCCTTATTTTCAAGTCATACTGGTTTTCCTCCTCTAGATATCCTCCAACTAGTTATTATCCTTCCTAAAATGTGATACCTAGAGGTAAGTACAATACTCCAGAAGTATTTTGGTTAGGGCACAATACAGAGTAATGTGGAGGCTATCACCTCCCATGTTCTAATCACTATACTGTTGCTAATAAAACCCCAGGAGACAGAATTTACAGGTATTAATAATCAATTTACTCATTAGTCTGGCCAATGATCAATAAATTGATGGTAAGTAGTTTCTCATGTCAAATGTACCTTCTGACAGGGAATTCTCCTGACAAGTGAAACTCAACTCTCATTGATGGAAGTTTGATGAGGAGATGTGCTGAAAGTCTTCAGAACCTCCTTCTGAGAACGTGACTTGATCATGAGACCCAGTAGTCTCAAGGCATCTGGACACCCTGACCAGGTTCTCTGTTTTGGTTTCTCCTTCATGAGCTGGGTCACCCTAAACTCTAATGGGGATCAAGGACAGGGGCTCTTTCCCCCAGGGAAAGAACTCACCCAGACTGGATTCTGTTTATATTCTAAGGGGATGGATAGCAGTTTTCATCTTAAGTCCTTCAGAGCTGTCTTGGATCATTGTATTACTGAGAATAGCTAAGTCATTCACAGCTGATCATCTTATAATATTGCTGTTACTTTGTGCACAGAACTTTCACTTTGCATTAGCTCATGTAAGTCTTTCTAGGTTTTTCTGAGAGTATTCTGTTTATCTTTTCTTATAGCACAATAGTATTCTATCATAGTCACATACCATCATTTGTTCAGCCATTTCCCAACTGATGAGCATCCCCTCAATTTCCAATTCTTTGCCACCAGAAAAGAGTTGCTATAGATATTTTTGTACCTATGGGTCCTTTTCCTTTTTTTAAAATCTCTTTTGTGATACAGACCTAGTAGTGGTATTGCTAGGTCAAAGGGTATGCATGGTTTTATGGCCCTTTGAGCATAGTTCCAAATTGCTCTACAGAATGGTTGAATCAGTTCACACCACCACCAAAAGTGCATTAATGTCTCATTTTTCTCACATCCCCTCCACCATTTATCATTTTCGTTTTCTGTCCTGTTAGTGAATGTAATAGGTATGAGATGGTGCCTCAGAATTGTTTTAATTTGCATTTCTCCAATCAATAGTGAGAGCATTTTTAAAAATATGGCTATTGATAGCTTTGATTACTTCATCTAAAAAGTAATTATATTTTGATCATTTATCAATTGGGGAATAGCTCTTATTTTTTATAAATTTGACTCAGTTCTCTATATGTTTGAGAAATAAAGCCTTTATCAGAGAAACTTGCTTTCAAATTTTTTTTCCAGTTACTATTGCTAACTATATTTCCCTCCATTCTATTCCCACCCTGTTTATTCTGTTATCTTTCTCCTTTCACTCTGTCCCTCTTAAAAAGTTTTTTGCTTCTGACTACCCCTCCCCCAATCTTCCCTCCCTTCTATCCTTGCCACCCCCCTTCTTTTATCTGTTTCCCCTCTTACTTTCCTGTAGGGTAAGATTTCTATATCCAACTGAGTGATTCCCTCTCTGAGCCAATTCTGATGAGAGTAAGGTTCACTCACTCCCCTTCATGTCCTCCGCTTCCCCTCCACTATAAAAGCTTTTTCTTGCCTCTTTCATGTGAGATAATTTACCCCATTCTACCTTTCTCTTTCCCTTCCTCCCAGTACATTCCACTCACCCCTTAGTTTTATTTTTTTAGATATCATCCCTTCATATTCATCTCACACCTATGCCATCTGTCTATATATACTCCTAACTGCCCTAATAATGAAAAAAGTTCTTATGAGTTACAAGTATCATTTTCCTATGAAGGAATGTAAACCATTTAACCTCATTAAGTCCCTTATGATTTACCTTTTCTGTTTACCTTTTTGGGCATCTCTTCAGTCTCGTATTTAAAAGTCAAATTTTCTATCAACTCTGGTCCTTTCATCAAGAATGCTTGAAAGTCCTCTATTTCATTGAATATCCATTTTTCCTTCTGAAGGCTTATACTCAGTTTTGCTGGGTAGGTGATTCTTGGCTGTAATCCTAGCTTTGTTGCCCTTCATAATATCATATGCCAGACCCTCTGATCCTTTAATGTAGAAGCTGCTAAATTTTGTGGTATTCTGACTGTGGCTCCATGATACTTGAATTATATCTTTTTAGCTGCTTGCAATATCTTCTACTTGACCTGGGAGCTCTGGGATTTGGCTATATTGTTCCTAGGAGTTTTCATTTTATTTCTTTCAGGAGGTGATCAATGGATTCTTTCAATTTGTATTTTGCCCTCTGGTTCTAGAATATCCGGGTTAGTTTTCCTTGATAATTTCTTGAAAGATAATGTCTAGGCTCTTTTTTTGATCATGACATCTCTCCTAGATCTATTTTCCAGGTCAGTTGTTTTTACAATGAGATATCTCACATTGTCTTCTATTTTTTCATTCTTTTGGTTTGGTTTTATTGTTTCTTGATTTCTCATAAAGTCTTTAGCATCCATTTGCTCCATTCTAGTTTTTAATTTTTTTTTTCTTCTGTGAGCTTTTCTACCTCCTTTTCTATTTGGACAATTCTACTTTTTAAAGAATTTTTTTCTTCAATGAAGTTTTGTGCTTCTTTCTCCATTTGGCCATTTCTGCTTTTTAGGGTATTCTTCTCCTCATTGGCTTTTTGTACCTCTTCTTACCATTTGGCCTCGTTGGTTTTTTAGGGTGTTATTTTCCTCAGCATTTTTTTTTTGTGTGTCTCCTTTATCAAGCTGTTGATTCATTTTTCATGATTATATTGCATCACTCTCATTTCTCTTCCCAATTTTTCCTCCATCTCTCTTACTTAATTTTCAAAATCCTTTTTGAGCTCTTCCATTGCCTGAGACCAATTCATATTTTTCTTGGAGTCTTTGGATATAGGAATTTTGACTTTGCTATCTTCTTCTGAATGTGTATTTTGATCTTCTTTGTCACCATAGTAACTTTCTATGATCAGAATTTTTTCAGTTGTTTGCTCATTTTCCCAAACTATTACCTGTTTTTTAACTCTTTGTTATAGTAGAGTTCTGCTTCCAGAGTAGAAGGCACACCGTCCCAAACTTCAGGGGTTTTGTGCAGCTGTTTTCAGAGATATTTCTAGGGATTTCAGTTCTTCCAAGGTAGTATGATCTAAGCAGAGGTGTTTACTACTCTTCTGGCCTGTGCTCTGGTCTGTGAGTGACCACAAGCATTCTTTTCTGCCTTGGAACTGTGAGCTGGGTCTCGTCTCCACTGTGGCTGCAAACTCTGATGTGCAAGGTTCTTCCGCGCCCTTGGACTGCCAACCAGGACTGTCACCTGGGTCCAAGTATAGGCAAAACAACAGAGTTCTACCTCAACATTAACTGAGAGACCCCTGTAATCTCCTTCTGACCAGTTGTTCTATCCCCTTACTGTTCATGGGCTGAGAGCTCTGGAAGCAGCTGCCACTGCTGATGCAGCGGCTCCCAAGGCTTGCTCCTGGTTTACCAGGGTCTGGGATGTGCCAGTTTGGCCTGAGCTGGACTATGCTCCACTCTCACCCAAGTGTGACAGACCTTTCCTGCCCACCTTCAAGTTGTCTTTAGCATCTGTGAGCTGAGAGGTGTTGAAACAACCACTGCTGCCAGTGATTCAGTTGCCCTGAGGGCTGCTCCTGGTTTGCTGGGGCCTGGTTTCTACCCCTGGTTTGTGGTGAGGCCTGTGATGGACTGTGCAACAGAGCTTTCCTGTCAACCTTCTAAGTTGTCTTGGGCTGGAAAATTGTTTCACTCTGATTTTTTGTGGGTTCTGCTGCTCTAGAATTTGTGTAGATTCATTATTTAAAGGTATTTGGAGGGGTTTGGGGTAAAGCTCAGGTAAATCCCTGTCATTATTCTGCCATCTTGGCTCCATCTCTTCTAGAGTGGAATCTTAAGAAAAATAGGACATAAAGGATGGATCACAAATTAATAATTAATTATTAATACAATAATATAATGTTAATTTCTCTCAATGCCTTTCTTAATGAAGCCTGGGATAGCATCAAGTTTTTTGGTTACCATGTCATATTGCTACCTCTTCTAGTCCAGTAAAACCCTATCTTAGTCTTTATTCACCAAAACAGTTGCCTAATCATTCCTCTTTACCTTGTTCTTGTGAAGCTGATTTTTTTTGAGCTCAGGTGTAGGATGTTACTTTCATTTCTATGAAATTTCATCTTATCATTTCACTCCATTGTTTTAGCCTACCAATATAAAATCTTCTTGTGGTCCAGACCGTTAACTTGCTCCCTCTTAGCTTTGTAGCATCTGCAGACTTGATAAGCATATTATCTATACTATCATTGAACTCATTGACAAAAATGTTCAATAGCACAGATCTAACAACAGCTACCAGAAGCAATCTATTGGAGACCTCCCTAAAAGTTGACATCGAGCCATTAATCTACTCTTAGCGTCTGGTAATTCAGTCAGTTTCCTATCCAGATTCACCCGATTTAACTATCTCCCACATATATCTACATACCTCATCCATAAGTATCACTTTAGACTGACATCTAGCTAAATATTTAAGGATATATTTGAGTACTTGGCAAGGAATCTAAGCCAAGGTGACTGCTAGATGTACAGCTAGGTAGCAGGGTCCCTGTGCCTAGAATATTAGTTTCCTGATGACCAAAGGAAACCATTTCCATGTTCCATCTCTATTTCCATTGCTATCTCTAACTCAGGTTGTATACATTTGGATTATCAGCTCAACCACTTTACCATGAGAACTTTGCACTCTGCTCAAAAATCACCTTGGGCTCTGATAGGCAAGCTTCTGATGTGCCTTGCCTCCACCATACCTCTAGGTCATTTCTGTGTATATACCAACCCACTGTTCCCTTTCAGCTCTCTTTTATGTGTTGTCTTTTCCCGTTAGAATGTAAACTTCTTGAGGGTGGGGACTGTCTTGCTTACCTGTATTTTTATCTTCGTGGTATAGCATAGTGCCTGGTATGTAGTAAACACTTAATAAATTATCTATCTATCTATCTATCTATCTATCTATCTATCTATCTATCTATCTATCTATCTATCTATCTACCTACCTACCTACCTTTCTCCCTAGGGCTATAACCTGCTTGTTTATTCCTCATCCTATAAGGAGCATACCACCTAGACTTTCTATTCTGTCTACAATTTCTATCACTATTGAGGATTTCTATTCATTTATGATCTCTAATTTTTATAGTTTTCAAGTTTCAAAATATGAAGATTCATTTAATCAAAATCAATTGTTTTTCCTAAACTCTGTCTTCTAATAGAAATTATAGACTGTTTTAGTTCATAACTGTGGAAGGAGGTAAACAATTAGAATATTAATCGATTCATTTGCTGTTTCCTCTGTGGGTTTTGAAGTAATTTTCTCTTCTTGAAGTTATTTAGCTTAGTGACATTTTCCCAAACATGTGGCATTCATTATTGTAGCCCTACCACAGGTATCTGCCAATATTGTAATTCCAATGGGAGCAGCCAAAGCATTCAGGTTTTATAGAATATGAGCAACTGGTGTATCTAAAGCCACACACTACATCCTGGATAGTACAATTCAGCCTCTGAAAAACAGCTGCTTGGGAAGGGAGGGCCAGCATCCATTCTAGGGTCAGAGATGTGCCCTCCAGTCAATTGTAAGGAATCCATCTTTGGGCTGATCAAAATATAGTGTACAAGATACTGCACCTGCTGCCTCCCAGAGCATCACTGCCTCTACACAGAGGAAGGAGAAAAAAGGAATTTGGAGAGAGTTTCTCTCTCTCTCTCTCTTTCTCTCTCTCTTTCTCCTATTCTCTAACACTGTTATAGTCTCTAATTCACTTCTATACATTCTTTTAGTTTCTGTTCAATCTGTTTATACCATTTAATCAATTTATTTATATTTATCTTATTTGTCTTGAGGATTTTTTTGTCTTAATAATTAACAAGAACATAAGAACACAAGTATGAAATAATAGACCCAAACTCTGGTCTATCCAGGCAAATGATCTTTTGCCAACAGAACCCTCCCCTCAAGGGGAGAATAATTGCTTCCTCCTCAGTTGCCTTCCCTGCGTCCTTCATAAAACTGAGGTATCCCCAGAATCTCTTAGTTGATAGGGCTCTGTCATTCATAAATTTGTAGACCTCCCATCTTGGAATCTGTTTCTTTTTTCTTTTCCATTCTACCTCTTAGAATAAGGAGTCCCATGTGTTTCAAAGGAAGGTGCAATGAGGATGGGAGGTGCCCTAGTATTTCAGGATTTGGTGAACAAATCGATAGACTACAAGAGACCTTGCTACTGTCGATCCACTCCGTTGCTTTGTTGTTGTTCAGTTGTTTCAGTCATATCTGACTCTTCCTGGCCAAATTTTGGGGTTTTCTTGGCAAAGATACTGGCATGATTTTCCATTTCCTTCTCCAACTCATTTTACAGTTGAGGAAACTGATACGAACAGGGTTAAGTGATTTGCCCAGGATCACACAGCTATTAAGTGTTTGAGGCCTAAATGGAACTCATGTCTTCCTGACTCCAGGCCCATCACTCTATCTTCTGAGTTGCCTAGCTGCCCCATTGATCTGCTCTAGGAAATTTAACTCAGCCTGAACCTCTGACTTGTAATTTTCCTCTCACTAGGGATTTGATGATTCCTTCTCTCTGACCCTCAAATTTATACCACCCCTGCCTCTGGTTTGGACACTCAGTATCCCTATCAGCTTTCAGCCCTTCCCTGGCAAAAGCTGGTGATTGAATTGGATGAGATGATGAATATAATGATGATGATGATGATGATGATGATCATCATGATGATGATGACAATGATGATGATGATCAATGGAATGTTAAGTTCCTTGAGAAGAAAAACTGTTTTCATTTTTGTCTTTGTGCCAAGTACTTAATAAATGCCTTTGGAATTGAATTTACAATTTCTTGAATCCCATTTGTAGTTGCTTCCAGAGAGGGCATATTTAATTTATTTGATCGATAAATTATATAAATTATCCAGTAAAATATATGCAGTACTATGGACTGTACAGGACACTGTGTGTATGTGTATATGTGCATGTGTGTGTGTGTGTGTGTGTGTGTGTGTGTGTGTGTATGTGTGAACACAAAAGTAGTGTTATGGTCACAGACAGAATCTACAAGTAGAAAGAAGTCATAGAGGTCATCCAGTCCAACCCAGGCCTAAAGAGGAATCTGTCCTAGAACCTCTCCAGTAAGTGGTCACTTAGCAAATGCCTGAAGATATCTAATAGGTGAGAAACTATTTCGTAAGTCAGTTCAGTCTATTTTTGCATAGTTCTAATTGTTAAGAAATTTTTTCTTACATTAAAAAAATAGGTTACTAGCTGTGTGACCCTACACAAGTCACTTAACCTCTTCTGCTTCAACTTCCTCATCTGTAAAATAAGCTGGAGAAGGAAATAGCTAAGTCCTCCAGTTTCTTTGCCAAGAGAACCCCCAAAAGGGCTCCTTTCTGAAAGGACTTGAACAATAACAACAAAAAACAAAAGTCTGCCTCTTTAATTTTTACTCCTATTTTTGTCTACTAGGTCCAAACAAAACAAGCTTAATCCTTTTTAAGAAAGCCCTGTAGATACTCGAAGACAGCCATCATATCCTTCCTAAGACTTGTTTTGTTTAAGTTAAGCATCCTAGATCATTGTGTGACAATGAGTTTGTGTTCTAGCAATGAAGGTAAGACTAACATGCATAAAATAATTAAAGAACAAGACTGTGTGCTAATAATTTTTGGACATGACCAGTGTGGGAATTTGTTTTGCTTGACTATGCCTATTTGTTACAAGTATTTTGTTTTTATTTTCATTTTCCAGTGAACGCAAGGAGGTGGGGAGTGGGTGGGAGGAAGAGAAAATAAATGCTTGTTAGTTGAAAACATGTATATATATTTTAAAGAAGTGTTCAGAAAAAGATGTTCAGACAATGAAGTGGAGGACTGGGGAGAGTGAAACAAGCTAAGCTATGTTTTATGGGTAGCATTTAAATTTGTTTTAAATTCAAATTGTTTTAAAATTTAAAGTTATCTTTTTCAATGAACAAAAAAATTATTTTTTCTCCCATCCCCTTTCCACACTGGGGGAAAAATAACCATTATGATAAATATACATAGTTAAGGAAAACATATTCCTGCATTGGCTATGTCCAAAAAGAAATGTCTCATTCTGTTCCAAAAGTTAGTAACCAGTGTATACCCTGTGACCCAGAGTTACAACTAGGCCTATATTCCCAAGAGATTAAAAAAAAAGAGAAAAAGAGCTCACATGTAAACAAATATTGACAACAGCTCCTTTTGTGGTAGTAAAGAATAACAGGTAGAATTTGGATTGGAAGAAAAGAGGGGAGGACAATACCAGCACAAGTGGTGAATGAGCAAGCAATGCTTGAAGGACAGGAGAAGAATTGGACCAATAAGAGGTCTGGGTTATGTTTTTCCCTGTCTCCGTCTCTGTCTTTGCCTCTTTTCTCTCTTTCTCTCTGTCTCTATCTCTCTTTCCTTGTCTCTCTCATGCTCAACTTTACACCCCCCCTTTCTACTCCTCTCTCTCTACTACTCACAGTAGACCTTGCACAGCACTCCCTCACTCAGATCCAATTGACTTGCAAGTCATGGCATCATCTTCCTGAGGTCACGGTCCTCTTCGAGAATGAAGGACAAACCACACACAACAATAGACAGGATCAAAACAGGTTGTTAAGCAGACTTCCAGCAGCCCTCTGCCCAACAACCATTTCTAGCTTGCATTGTGGGTTCTGTCTGTCCAGAGTGCACAGGTGTGCATGCATATGGTGGGGATTGGAGGTGGGTATGCCAGTCACTTTCAATAGCTGCTCTATCCAAAGGGCTACTATGCATAGATGGCAGGTGCTCTTGACAGATTGGACCTTACACAGCTGGATCAATATCTGGATTTGATGCTCAGGGGTGTTGGCTGTGCCAGCATATCCAATTCTTTCTGATGCAAGTTAACAACTGACTCCAAGGCTGATTTAGCTTTCTCACTTTCCTTTTCCTCATCAGAAAAATATGTGTGTACTATATGTACCTATACATGGCGCATGTATATGTAATAAGCTAAATACACAATTATATATTAATGCAATATGAATTTATTATAAATGTGTATATATGCATATATACGTCTATACACACACACATACACACACATATATATATATATATATATACACACATATGTATGTATACACTTTTTTTTTTGCCTAACCTATGATTTCATTGGTATACAGAGCTTTCAGTGAGGAAACTCCTCACTGTAGTGCAAATTAACACCTGGCACAGGGTCATATAGGCAGTATTGTGATACTATGAAATCCTGTTTATTTCTACCTTCATAGCATCTTGCCTATGTGTATGCTCCCTTCTTTCCTCTGACACAGCCACCACCTTGATGCAAGCTCTTATAACTTCAAGTTTGGACTATTTCAATAGTCTTCTCGTGGGTCTCTCTGCCTCCTACCCATTCTCCTCTCAGCTGCCAAAGTAATCTTCCTAAACGGCAGGTCTATGACACTTCCCTAGTCAATAAACTCCATTGGCTCTCTTTTACCTCCAGGATCAAATATAAAATCCTCATTGGGCTTTTAAAGGCCTTTATAACCTGGCCCCTACTTCCCTTTCTTTTTTTTTTTCACTGTAGTTTGCTGCATGTCCTCTTCCTTCCAGTGACACTGGCTTCCTTGCTGTTCCTTGAATGTAACACTCCGTCTCTTGACTCTGGGTATTTTCTTTCATTGGCTGTGCCCCATCCCCCATGCCTGGAACTCTCCCCTTCCTCATCTGCACCTCCTGGCTTCCCTGTCTTTTTTCACATCTTAGCTAAAGTCCCACCTTCTGCAAGAAGCCCGTCTCAGTCCTCCTTAATCTTCATGCCTTCCCTCTGAGACTAGCCCCACTGTATCCTGTCTATATCTTGTTTATACATTTGTACTTATTGTCTCCCTCCCTGAGAGGAGGGACAGTCTTATTTTTTGGCCTTTCTTTATCACACACACACACACACACACACACACACGCATGCCCACGTATTATAGTAGAGTGGTATATAGTAGAGAAGGAGGGGGAAGGAAAAGAAATAAACACTTTGTTTTTGTTGTTGTTTAGTCAATGAGTTGTGTATGACTCTTTGGGACCCCCTTTAGAGTTTTCTTGGCAAAGATACTGGCATTTATATAGTTCCTATTCTGGACTGGCTATTGTGCTAAATTCTCTACAAATATTTCATTTGTATATGGGAGGTGGGTGCTATAATTATCTACATTTTGCAATTTTAAAAAGTTTTATTATTATTTTATTCCAAGCTTAAGAAATAAAACAACCATTTCCATAACATAGTAGAATAGAAAAAATTATTGTACATGCAACTGCAAATCTATTATGTACAACTTGCTATTCTTTTTAAATATACTATCATGTTATCATGTAAGTTTCTTTTTTTCCCTTTTTTCTTCCCTCTTCCCCTCCCCCTGCCCCAGAGATGTATACCATCAGACACAAATATGTATATATGTGCATATATATATGTAAAACCGTTCTATACATACCTCTATTTATCAGTTCTTTCTCTGAATGCAGATAGCATCTTCCTTCATAGGTGCTTTGTCATTGATTTGGGTATTTATAGTCAAAATGACTTAGTCACTCAACTTGTTCTTAAAACAATATTTTTGTTACTATATACAACCTTCTCTTGATTCTTCTTATTTCACTCTTCATTATTTCATGCAAGTCTATCCATGTTTTTCTAAGATCACTGAACTCATCATCTCTTATAGCACAGTAGTATTCCATCACAATTGTATATCATAGTTGAGGAAACTGAGGCAAGCAGTGGTCAAATGACTTACCCAGGGTCACACAGCTAGTAAATGAGGCTAGATTTGAACTCAGTACTTCAGAAAAGTTTGTCAACTGACTGATAGGTAAAACTTGAACCCAAGGAAGGAAAGAAGGAAAGAAAAAGAAGGAAGGAAAGAGAAAAGGAAGGAAGGAAGGAAGGAAAGAAGGAAAAAAGGAAGGGAAGGACTGAGGAGGATGGAAAAAAGGAAGGGAGGGAGGAAAGAAGGAAACAAGCATTTATTAAGTGCTTACTATGGTCCAGGCACTGAGCCAATCACTTTACAAATATCTCACCTGATCCTCACAACAACCCTACGAGGTAAATACCAACATTGTCCTCATTTTACAGTTGAAGAAACTGAGTCAGACAGAGGTAGGTTAAATGATTTGCCCAGAATCATACAGCCTGTAAGTGTCTGGGGTAGGATTGGAATTCAGGTTTTCCTGATGCCAGTCCTAGCACTAGTATCCATTGCACCACCTAGTTACATTTTTTCTTCAAATTAGAACAAACCTCAAAAAACAAAACCAAAAACAGTGTTCACTTCTCTTTCGGATGGTTTCCCAGCCTCTCGAGGGCAAACATTTTATCTCCAACTTCTTTATAGCCCCCAAAGTACCTGACATAGAGTTTTCATATTCCTATAATGTTCAAAAGATTTACACATAATTTTTCTCACAATGCCCCCATGATGCAGGTAGCGCAAGTATTATTGTCCCCATATGAAACCACAGGTCTGTGTTCCGTCTCTACCCCATTGTATGTATAGATGAAAGTCAGAGGAAATTGAGTACATGCAGGGTTGGGGGAATGAGAACTGGCCATCTTGCCGCTTGGTTTCCAAGTGGAAGTCTAGAGGCAAACCATACCCCTTGCTGCATGGGAGAATCTTATTCAAGAGGACTGAGAGAGAAGCTGTCTGTTCTTTTTACTGAAACTGATCCTGCCTATCTGCTATTGTCCCACGGAGGTGGAAGTTGTCCAAGGGACAGCTCAGGGTTTACCAAGTGTGGTCAGATACTAATGAGGGCCCTAGTCCATGCACACTAAGCTATTTTTTCCCTTAAAAGCTATGGCGGGTAGGTGGCATAGTAGATAAAGTACCGGCCCTGAAGTCAGGAGGACCTGAATTCAAATCCGGCCTCAGGCCAAATACTTGACACTTACTAGCTGTGTGACCCTGGGCAAGTCACTTAACCCCAATTGCCTAAAAAAAAAAAAAGCTATTGAAATCATCCTGGAGTATTAATTGGATCAGGGGACTAAGGGGCAGGCTCCCTGTTTGCCTGTATACAAAAAGCCTCAAGGAACTCCAGCTGGCCCTTGATGTAGGGCATACTGCTGTGGACAACACAGAAATAGGGGAGCTGTGCTCAGCTGAATCAAGGCCGTGTGCTTGTTAAATATTCTTGTCGAATATCTTTCCCCTGCTATGGCTAAGGAAATCATTTTGTTAACTGTTAGATCTTCTACAAGTGTTTCATTTTGTTCCAATATTGAACCTAAGCTACCAGGAGACTTGCTTGAGTCAGGCACGGACTGCGATACTACATCATAGGAAAGAGAAATGTCTCTTTAGCACTTGGCCCCCACATGAAGCAGGCCCCAAAGCACCGGTGTGGTCACCAAAATCAGAAGTGGCGACTCTAAGTATGTTGAACTGGGGAAGAGGAGAGGGGAAGTGAATAGTGATCCCTGCTGCACCTGTTTGGAGTATTTATTTCTATCTCTCAAGGATAGAATGGGGATACAGAGTGATGCATTGGAAAAGCCATTGGACTTAGATTCTAGAGGACTGGATTTGAATCACAGCTCTGAAATCTGATAGTTCTATGACTTTGAACAAGTCACAAACTTTCTGACACTGTTTCCTCTTTTGTAAAATTGGGATAATAATACCTGCCCTGCTTATTTCACAGATGTCCTGTCCTATTGTAAGGTGGCAGGAAGCAAAGATTTAACAGTCATCAATAGTAGCCAGGAACCCAGAATGCAGACTGGTGATAGGAAAGTTCAAAGATGGTAGAAGGGAACCGGATGATGAAGCCGTGGGATTGGACAAGAGTAGATACCAAAGCTTTGGTCACATTAAATCAGGATGAGTGAAACAATCAGAAATGTGGATGGGATGAATTGAACAAGAATAGAAACCAAAAATCAAGAAACAGTTATCAGTCAGTCACAAACAAAGCTCAGGTAGGTTCAGGGTTAAGAGACAGGTTACTGAATAATGATGTACATTTCCATGGTTTTCTTTCTTTTTATAAAATTGTTATTGTTATGTTTTTGTTTTTGCATCACCCGCATTTCCCAACATATCTCTTTCTATCCCCATCTCAGAAAGTCATCTCTTAAAAAAGAGAATAAAACAAGGAAAAAAAAAAGTTTAGCAAAATTAACCTATATTTTGCCTGAATCCAATATCACATGAAATGTTCCATTGATGTTGTTTTTCAGTTCCACAAAGAAGAAAGGGGATTATATTCTCATATCTCTTTTTTTAGGGACAAACTTGATCATTATAACTTCATATTCTCTTTTGATGGTTTTTTTTCCATTTGTGTTGCTACAGGCATTGTAGACAGCTGGATGTCACAATAGGTAGAGTGCTGAACCTGGAGTCAGGAAGAAATGAATTTAAATCTCATCTTAGACATTCAGTAGCTATGTGACCTTTGTCTACTTTAAACTTCACAGTCTCAGTTTCCTTAATAATAACATCTACTTACAGGGCTGTTGGACCAAATGAGTTAACATATGTAAAGTGCTTTGCAAACCTTAAAATACTATATAAATGCTAGTTGTCACTATGATTGTACATATTGTCTTCTTAATTCTATTTATTTCACTTTGGATCAGTTCATATGTCTTTCCATGTTTCTCTGTATTCATCATATTCATCATTTTTTTTTTTTTTTGGCTAGGCAAAGGGGTTAAGTTACTTGCTCAGAGTCACACAGCTAGTAAGTGTCAAGTGTCTGAGACTGGATTTGAACTCAGATCCTCCTGACTCCAGGGCCAGTGCTCTATCCACTGCACCACCTAGTGGCCCCCAAAACTACTCTCTCTTTGAGGTTAACAATGATCTTTCTCTCTCTCTCTCTCTCTCTCTCTCTCTCTCTCTCTCTCTCTCTCTCTCACTCTCTCTCCCTCTCTCTCTCTCTCTTTGCTTTTTGGTGAGGCAATCAGGGTTAAGTGACTTGCCCAGGGTCACAGAGCTAGTAAGTGTCAAGTGTCTGAGGCCAGAATTGAACTCAGGTCCTCCCGACTCCAAGAGCTCTATCCATTGCACCACCTAGCTGCCCTCACATTCATCATTTTTTATATTATCATAATATTCTATTACCTTCATGCACCACAATTTGTTTAGCTATTCATCAACCAATGGACATCTGATTTGCTTCCAGTTCTTTGCTCTTATAAATAAATGCTACAAGAAATAATTTGGTGTATATGGAACCTTATTTTCATAACTGACTTCCTAGATATACATGCTTAACAACGAAATCTCTGAGTAAAAGAATATTTGAAATTTTAGACATGTTCTTAGATTAATTCCAAATAACTTTCCAAAATATGCTTTTTCACAGCTCCACAACAAATACTCCAACAATGACTATTCCTATCTTTTGCCACCTTTGCCAGTTCTGGGGTATGAGGGGAAACCTCAGAATTATTTTGACTTATATTTCCATTATTATTAGTGATTTGAAAAAAATCTGTCTTATGGTTTTAACAGTTATAATTCTTCTTTTGAGAACTTTGTTCATATCCTTTAATTATTAGCCACTGGAGAATTGGTCTTGTACATGTTTTAATATGATACAATAAATATTTGTTAAATGATTATGTACCAGGCACTGTGCTTAAACACTGGAGATACAATAAAAAAGAAAGACAGTCCCTGCCCTCATGGAGCTTACAATCCAGTGGGGAAAGCCAATACATAAAAACAATCTGAAAAGGAAAAGGAAGGAGGTTCCAGAGGGAACATGGCACCAAGGCAAGATGAGGATGATGATGATTATGGTGATGATGATGATGATGATAATGGTGGTGGAGTCAAAACCAATAAGAACTGAGGGCAGATGAGCTAGGATTTTGAGCCCTCTATAAAGGGAGACTATGAGAAGAGTTTTTTTTTTTTTATCTGCCCTCTAGCCCTCTAATCAGAGGAGCAAAAGCAATTGAGTGCACTAATGAGGTGTGGCTATCAAAGCTGAAGGATCTCATGTGATGAGTTTTTTTCTGGGCAGGGTGTGATGATGATGATGGTGGTGGTGGTGATGGAGTCAAATCAAGCAGAGCAGCTGGTGGCAACTGAAAAGTTTAGTTTGACATACATCTTAATATCAAGTCTTTATTGAAGTTTTATGCAAAGATTTTTTTCCTGAAAGAGAACTTCTGTTTTATCCTAATTGCATTGGCTTGTAGTACAAAAACTTTTCAATTTTTCATAATAGAAAGTATCTACTTTTAGTAATCAAATCCATTCTTTGATTACAAACTTTTCCCTAACCATAACTGATACCTATTTTGGCTCTCCTCTAATTGTTTTGTCATGTGACTTTTAATATTTAGGTTGAGTATCCAGTCTAAATTTATTTGGTATGTGGTATAACAAGTTGGTCTAAAAATATTTTTTAATCAAATTTCTAATTTTCCCAGCAATTATTATAAAATAAGGAGTTCATTCCAAGTAACATGTCTTTAGGTTTATCAAACATTATTTAATTTAGTTTAAATTATTCTGATCCTTCCTTAAGCTGTTCTACTGATCTACTTTTCTATCTTTAAACCAATGTTCAGCTGTTTTAATCAGGTCCTCTTTTTGACCCTATTTGGGGTTTTCTTGGCAAAGAAACTGGAGTGGTTTGTTATTTCCTTCTCCAGTTCATTTTACAGATGAGGAAATTGAGGCAAACAGGGTTAAATAACATACCTAGGGTCACACAGCTAGTAAGTATCTGAAGCCAGATTTTAACTCAGGAGCATAACTCTTCCTGATTTCAGCCTAGTGCTCTATGCATTGTGCCACCCAGCTGCCCTTTTAAACCAATACCATATAGTTTTTATGACTCCCGCTTAATTGTATAATTTTAGGTTTGGAAGTTCTAGTTCCTCTTTCATTCTTCCTTTCTCATCATTTCTCTTGAGATTCTAGATCTTTCTCTTTCTCCAAATACATTTTGTTATTATTTTGTTGAGCTCTATAAATTGTCCTCTTGGTAGTTTGGTAGAGCCCTAAATCTGTAAATTAATTTTGGTATTGTCTTGATTTTTATTTTATTGACATGGCCTAGTCATGAGTACCAAATATCCCTCCAATTATTTAATTTCTTCGATGATTGATTGGTAATTATATGTATACAAATCTTCCATGTGCCTTGGCAAACTCCCAGGTATTTATTACTTTTTGTACCTACTTTCATTGAGACATCTCTTTTTATTATCTTCTCCTAAATTTTGTTATTGCTTCATAGAAATGCTGTCATTTTTGTGCATGTTTTGTATCTTATTGTTTTGCAGGAAGTTCATTAATTGTCTCAATTAGTTTCTTACCTGATTTTCTGAGCAAGTTATCACGTCATCAGTCAAATAAGAATAGTATTGTCGAATCTTCAATTTCTTTCTCTTATTGGATTGTTACCACTAGCATTTCTAGAACTTTGTTAAGTAACAGTGGGGAAAATCTATCAATCAATAAATATTTATTAACCACCTACTATGTGTCAGGCACTGCACTAAACAATGAAGATAGAAAAAGAGGCAAAAGACAATCCCTGCCCTCAAGGAGGATGCAATGTAATGGGGGAGACAACATGCAAACAGATATATGTGAAGCAAGCTATATATAGGACAAATAGGAAATAATTAATGGAAAGAAGGCACTAAAACTAAGAAGGGTTAGGAAAGGGTAGGTGGTGCCATAATGCACAGAGTGCTGGGCCTGGAGTCAGGAAGACTCATCTTCCTGAGTTCAAATCTGTCCTCAGACATTTACTAGCTATGTGACCCTAGGCAAGTCACAACTCTGTTTGCCTCAATTTCCTAATCTGTAAAATGAACTGGAGAAGGAAATGGCACACCACTCTAGTATTTTTGCCAAGACAATTCCAAACAGGGTCACAATGAGTCAGATGTAACTGAAAGAGAGTAAACAGCAATGGGGGAGGCTTCCTGTAGAAGATAAGATTTTAGTTGGGACTTAGACATGGTCAGTAGTCAGGGTGGAGGAGGGAGAGCATTCCAGGAATGGGGGACAATCAGAGAAAATGCCTGGAGCTGAGAGATGGAATACTTGTTTGTGGAACAGCCAGGAGGCAAATGTCACTGGATTGAAGAGGACTTGTAGGGGAATAAGGTTTAAGAAGATTGGAAGGTAGGATGGGGCTAGGTTATGAAGGGCTTTATATGTCAAAAAGGTATTTTGCATTTGATCTTGAGGCAATAGGGAACTATTGGGGTTTATTGAATATGGAGGTGACATTATTGGTCCTGTATTTTAGGAAAATCACTTTGGTGACTGAATAGAGGATGGATTGGGGGGGGGGAGAGATTTCAGGCAGGGCACCCCTGAACTAGGCTATTACAATAATTAAGGCATGAGATATTGAGGGCTAGCACTCCAGTGATGGCAGTGTCAGAGGAGAGAATGGTGCATATTCGAGAGATGCTGTAAGGGTGAAATCAATAGGCTCTGGCAACAGCTTCCATATGAGGAGTGAGAGATAGTGAGGAGTGCAAGACAACTCCTAAGTTGCCACCCTGAGAAGCTAGGAGGATAGTGTTGTTTTCTTCTATAATAGGAAAGGTAGGAGTGGAGAAAAGAGCATCCTTTCTTTACTCTCGTTTATTTGGAAACTTTCTTTTTGCCCATTTCATATCATGTAAACTTTTAATTTTTGATATATGTATTATATTGCAATAAAATGGTCTTTCTATGCCTATATTTTATAGGGCTTTTAGCATGAATGTTATACTTTGTCAAATATTTTTTCTCTATGTATTATTATAATCATGTGTGTTTGGATGTTATAGTTTATATAATTAGATATATCTATTTTTCCTAATCTAACTAATTTTTGATATTTTACTATAATATTTTTGCCAAAATTTTATTTAATTTTTTTGCTTCAATATTTATTACTTGAATTGGTCTATAGTTCAATTTTTTTTGCTGTATTCCTCCCTGGGTAAGGTCCTAGGACTATATTTGTTTCACAAGTTAAGTTTGCTAGACATCTCTCATTTTTTGAGAGTTTTGTCATATAGGTATTAATTGTTCTCTATTTGTCTGTAAATACATTTGGATCTTGTTCCCCCATCCTTTAGTTGTTCCTTTAAAATTCAATTTCCTTTTTTGAGATTGAATTAAGAACTCTATTTGATGTTCTGTTACTTTGAGTTTTTTGTATTTTTTAATAGCCAACCTTCTATTTCTTTTAAATTCCAAGTTTTTGTGGGAGGTAGGTTCTAATAGAAGGTAAATTTGGGTAACTTTTTTTTATTTCTTCTCTATTTCTTATGTTTTCACCTCATTAGGAAAAAATCCTAAATAAACGGGGGTGAAGCGATTCCATGATAGGATATAAACATATATAAAATCCTATGAAGGTTGATGAACACTTTTGTACAGTGTCTTCTCATAAAGCAGAGAGAACCAGTAGAGGGTAAAATCAGTTTAAAGAAAGCTTAACAAGCCACAAAATTAAGCAAAATAATGCCGAAGGTATTTAAGGATCGTATAGCTAATAAGTCCAATCAGTCAATCAATAGACATTTATTAGGGTCTGTACTTGGACCCTAACATCATAATCCCCAAGATACTTATAGAGGAGATGGAAGAGGCACCAATTAAAAAAACAAAAGATGAGAAAAGCAGCCAGATTGTACCAAGTATATATAGAGGATATATGTGCTGGAAGCAATTCAATTGTGTTGTCATCGACGTACCAATATGTAAGGTATCTAAAAGAGGGGAAGATACCAAGAGTGTGAAAAATACCTCATACATTATTAATACCAAAAAATAGTGACTAAGAAGACATCAATAGCTAGTGACTTATATGCCACTTTCTCATCTATGAAAAATATTTATGAGAGTCAGCTGTACCTTTCACAAAAGATACTTAACAGTGGGCCACAACTTTACTATCTGACAATTTGCTGAAATATGCAGAGTATACGATCACATTGTACTTATTCCTTGTTGATTATGAAAAGCATTTCATTCAGTAGAAGAAAATATTGCCTTATAGGTTTTTTACAGCAAGGTGTCTAACACCCATATGTCAGTATTATTCAGTATTCTTTGGAAGATGTTACAATGGTAATAACTATGTTCAATGACCCTCTGATAATAAACATCAAGTAAGGCATAAAACAGGAAGACAGATATATGCTTGACAATAGTACTTAGGACTATGATAGAGGAGATCTAATGTAGACTCCAGATAAAGAAGGGATTTTTTGAAAATAGTGAGGTCCTTTATATGATCCTATTGGTGGATGATGTTGTGCATCATGCCTTGGGACATTGCAAAATCTCCTGAGGGGAGTCATTAATCAGTCAAAGTGGTTTATTCTATCTATTCAAACAGGAAATTCTGAATGAATAAAGAATGTCTATTGCCCAGATATCAACATGTATTTGGATGGACACTCTATAGATCTTGTCCAATTGCATGCTTATTTGGGACAGAGTTAGGATGGATGATGAGCATGGTCCAGAGTTGAGAAAGAAGAAATAGATGTATGTAACCCAGCTTTTGAGCTGGCTTAGTTTGCCTAACAGATAGCTGGCTGTGTCCACTCCCTTGTGTGTGTGGAAGCTTCCTTTGATTGTCTACCTGCATTTTTAAAATTGGTGAGACCAAGGTAGTTCCCCACTTGTTCCCCCGCTATGTTTTTGTCTGGATGGTGACTCCTATCTGTTGTGCCTAGAAGCATGAATGCCATGATCTGAACTGGTGAGAGGAGGACTTGCCTTCCTCTGCTTACCTCTCTTTTACTCCATCTCTGAGAAATAGGTTTAAGGATGTTTATTTCTGTTCTGCACTGTTTGTCTTCAATATCAGGTGTTGGAGGTGATCCTTATAGGACCAGAAGTTCAAGCAATGGCATCCTTGGAGAAAGGACTGTAGACATTAGACATGGATGCTCTCGGAAGCTGGGGTTCATGGGTCTTGCATCTGATAGGGATATTGGACTTAGAACTGGGACTGTGCTCTATGGGAACCAAGAACCAAGCTAAACAATTATCCTAATCTCCTACCTCTACCCAGAGACTGAAGTGGTGGAGGGTAGAGGAAAAGATTATGCCTCCTCCCATGTGTTGGGGAGACTTAGTTCATACACACACACACACACACACACACATATACATACATATATACATACATACACACACACATATATACACATATATATGTATATGTATATATATGATTATACCTTTGAAAGTAAAATTCTCTTTGTAAAAGCTCTGCTAAGTTATTATACCAGGTTGCTTTTGTAAAGTTGCAAGCCCTTTTACAACCCACAGCAGGTGCTATATAATTGCTTATTCTCTTTTACTTCCCCCTTATGCCAATGAAATCTCAGATCCAATTGCCATCCCTCCCTTTAGTATTGTAGTCTTAAAAAAAGCTTCCCATTGCTGGTGTTCTGGCTCCTCATCCTTTACCATTGAATAGGCCCCTGAGACTGGATTGCCTCAGTTTCTTAGGGTTTCTCCAGTCTGAGTCCCTTGCTGAGTATGTCTGAGGAAACAAGACTTGCCCCAGATGGGTTTCAGTGCCCTTTCAGGTCACGTGTAGCCATTCATGTTGGTAACCCTTCTGATTTCTCTCTCTGTTTTCCTTTCTTTCATTTGACTGAGTAGAGTCATCAACTGCTACTTCAGGTGGGGTGGGAGGAGCTTAGGTGGTTGGTCAGGAAGAGTCTCTGCAATGAAGCATATCCCTACCCTAGGGTCAGGCCCTACAGGAGCCTTGAAGTATGTTGCTGGACACATAAGAAGCTGTCTGGGAATGGGGACTGAGTGAGTGCTCTAAGCATGAGTTCTCGAGCATTAGGATGTTAAGCTTGTCAGGAATTCTGTCTTCTGTGGATTTAATTGTAATTATTCTACATGTGGCACACAATTCCTTTTTTGGGGGGAGAGGGGAGTTTGGAGGGTTGTGAAGAAATTTTAATAAAATGATTAATTAGCCATCATGGCAGACCAAATCTCATAGAGGAAAAGCTACTGTAAGAACTAATGGCCTCTGCTTCAGAGAAAGAACTAGTGCCTTTCCACAGAATGGAAGTTTAATTGGAAATACTGAATAAATAAATAAATAATTCTTAAAATTTCTGAAAAGTCTGGGATACTATTCTGGTTTTGGGAAATGTGTGTGTTTTTTTTTTTTGTTTTGTTTTGTTTTTGGAGGGGGAAATGGACTGGATGACACAATACTTTGAGTTGTTCTTGGTCATATCATTGAATATGTGGGTAATATATCTATTTTTTCTTTTTTTTGAGGAAAGAGATTGTAGCTCAGTCAAGGTCAAGAAGCACAACTGAGAAACAGAAAGAAAAATCTAAACTAGCTCCATCGAACTACTTCAGAGAAGTAAAAAATAGGAAGAAAGATTGACTAGTTGCAGCTTTCTGGGGTCTATCTACCTTTATCTTGGCACTCTACTGCTGGGTCCTAGCCTCTTATTGACCTGATTTAGAGCTAAGGGAAGATATTTTATCTCCATCCCCTGGAAGCTGTTCATAAGCCATAGAATCTAGAGACCCTTGTGTACTGATAAAACCATGAATCCACATCTATTTTTTAAACAAGGAATAATGGAAGTCTCTATAGACAGTTGCCACTTTCCTGGTAATCTGTTCTTCTTCTTACTGTTTTTTTTTTTTTTTTTTTTTGCTAGGCAATGGGGTTAAGTGATTTGCCCAGGGTCACAAAGCTAATAAGTGTCAAGTGTCTGAGGTCAGATTTGAACTCAGGTCCTCCTGACTACAGGGCTGGTAGTCTATCCATTGCACCACCTAGCTGCCCCATCTGTTCTTATTTTCAATATTCCTTCAGTTTTTCTGATTGCAGGGTCCTTAATATAGATTTTTAATGGCTACTAGTCTTTCTACGAACTAGGGGATGTCTCTAGGCAGTCCATAGACTGCATGCAGTATCTCAAACTGTATCTGGAGGTAATAAATCTGGAATCTAGTATCCATGAATTAGGAGAATTTTCTGAATACTATAGAAGACAGAGTGATCAAGTCCTGTCTCCATCACTTATCAGTAATGTGATAAGGAAAGTCCCTTAACCATTCTGATCCTCAGTTTCCCCATGTGTAAACTGATAACAATAACACTCCCAATACCAATCTTATAGGTTTATTGTAAAGAAAGCACTTTGTAAACTGAAAATTGCTTTCTAAAGTTGAATAACTTTTTTTATGGAAATATTTACTAGTATTGGAATTTATGCTGACTCAGTCCTAAGGACCCCATTGTTTCTAGTCTTTCTTCTATTCTGGTGTGTGTTAATCAGTCTGTTATGAGAGGCATCAACCAGTCTTTGGCATGTACTTCAATCCCATTCCTTTGTCCTTTGTAGTACTCAGCAGTGATAGGTAGTCACATCAATTTCATCCCACTCCCCCTTATTTCTCTATGATGCTTCAATGGGAGAGGAACTGAGGTGAAATGGCCCATCTCCATTTGAAGACATGTACCTATTAGGATTGTTTTGCTTTTATTACAAAAAGTTGTCTTCAGAAGCAGTCCTTGAATTGAATCTGGGATTGGCCCCAGCAGCCAGTCTACCAATGCACTTCTATCTTGGTGATTTTATTAAACTCCTTTTTAAATTGTTCTCTTCCTGATTTTGCCTCTTTAATCAGGGTGAAGGGCCGAATATGGAATTTTCCTTTTAAAATTAGACCATGAAATATGAAAGAAAATAATCACACAAAGGGAATGGCTGGAACAGCAATTCCTCAAATCAACTAGTAGTCTTCCTCGTTGGAGATATTAATTTCAAGATTCTCTTAGTCAGGCTGGTCTTGGAGCTATGAGGATTAGTACATGTGATGTGACACAATTTTATCCTGATTGAATCTCTGCATTAACCACACATGGTCACCCAGCAGAAACATCTGCCAGGGATCCTTGAACAGGAAATGGGAGATGAACAACATCCTCATAATGAAGAACTCTACCCAGGTGGTGCCGCCCGGAGCAGGTAAACATCAGGACGTAGCAGAGCCCAATGCAAACAAGGCTCCCTTTGAATCAAATAGAGGTTTTCATGGAGTGACTAAGGAGGGGGTAGTAGGTGGGAAGCAGGATGCTGGAAGGGAAGGAGGAAGAGGGTTACAGCTAGGAAATAAACACACATAAATATTTCATTCAGCAGAAAGAGGGAGATGACAACCAATAAAGACTAAAGAAACCTAAGGATGTTCTCCAAATGTATGCAAATGAAGCAGGGTGTCTTTAGGGCCTTCGCAGTGTGAGGGCAGGAAATGAGCAGTGAATGAAGTTGATATTGCGGCGTGCTGAATTGGATTCTTTTATTAGGTAATTATGGGAAAAACTAAAAGGTACATTTCCAGCTAAAAGCCTGGTAACTCTTCCAAGCTAGCATGTTGCAAGTTACAAGCTTGTGTTACAAGTTTGAGCAGAAGGCAGGACTGGGGAGAGAGATTTTCGTAGCCCCAGCCCTAGCCTAGTCCGTCCATCCCAAGCCAGCCAAGTGCAGCTGGAGATAACAGCCCTTCCTTGGGGGATGAGCTCCCACCGAGTCAGAGACTTAGGCAGATGCTACTATTGAATGATTAACTGAGATCCCTTTCTGATTCTCAGGGAGCTGATCTGAGAGCCAAAATTCCCTTTAAATCGAGAAGCAGTCTTGTGAGTCTAACCTCTGGAACAGCAAACAATCATCTCCAGAGAGGCCTGACTTCAGACTAGAGATCTCCTCAGGTAGGGGTGAGGAGGAGAGTAATAGAAAGATAAAGGTAAAACAGCTGGACTAAGCAGGAAGAGCTTCTTTCTCTGGGATGGACATAAGTTAGGATGTTACTAAAGGTGTCTGCAACCTTTGTCCTACAATAAATTGGGCATAGCAGGCAACCCATCTGGCTTGATAGGGGGTAGTTCTAGTCACTTAATTAAATGAGAGAAATTAATTAAAGGAGGAAATTGCACTAACTCCAAATAGGGCTGAAATGTAACCAAATGAAAAGTACTGTGATTAGTATAATGGCTATCACTCATATTGTGCATCTTTGGTGTAGGGGTGTGGGCAAGGCAGTAGCTAATCTGGGAGGAGAGGAGGGGAGTAGGGAGGGGCAGAGGATGCCTTAAGGAGGAAATGATTTGTGCCACAGGAACAAAGCCCACTAGTTCTCTTCATGTCTTGTAATCAGAACCAACGAAATGTCGATGTCCATGGTGCTGAAGAGGAGATTGTTGTTGGTTCTGACATCCTTTTTGGAAAACAGCTGATTGGATAGAAGGAGGAAATGATGAAAGTCACTTAGAAGAGCCTGCCTGGGGCAAATTATGAAGACAAGCCTTCACTTTTCCTTAGGCATTTTTCCCATAGATATGACCCCTGCCACTATCTCCTAGCACCCAGTGTTTTCAGTGTCTTTTCTCTTCGGGTTGTTGTGTCTCCCCCTACTCAAGTTGTGGAGGGCAGTGTGTGTGTGTGTGTGTGTGTGTGTGTGTGCGCGCTTGTGTGGTTTGTAGGTTCAACTTCACATAATTTGGTCCTGCTGCTGCTTCTGTCTTTCCCTTTCCTTAAGATTTTTCTCTGACTTGGCCTTATTCTTTTCTCTCTTGTTATAAAATGGGGAAGGGGAAGGAAGAAAGAAAGAAAAATCAGAATTGCAGTGTGAATGAAAAAGACAGTAAGAATCACTGAAGAATTTAAGTTGGAAGGGACCTCAGACACTCAACAAGGTCTGACCTATCTATATTTGAACAGAAACTTCTAAAAGATTTTAGATAATAGATAATAGATAGTAACAGGCATGGAGATACCTTAGTAGCCATCTTGTTTGATTTCTCCCTGACTATTTTTCTGATGAGAAAACAGACCAAGAAAGATTAAGTGACTTGCCCAAAATTACAAAGGTAAAATCCCTGGCAAATGCTTATCAATCCTTTGCTTGAAAACTACCAGTAAGAAGAAGTCCAGTACTTCTTGAGGTCACTCATTCTACTTTTGGAGAAGTTTGTTGTTGGAAGTTTTCCCTAACATGAGTTTAAGTTGTCTTCTCTGCAGTTTCTATCTAATGCTCCTAGAACTCTTCTACACAAGAGGGATTGAATGAATGAATAAAAGGCTTTTGCCAGATATTATCCTAAGCACTAGGAATATAAATAGAGAGAGTAAGTCTCTGTCTTCAAGTAGCTTATATTCTAATGGAGGAAACAATACATATATATGTATTAGGTAGGTGTTTTGGTCTGGAAGATCTGAGCAGGAATGATGAATGGAATCATTAGGCAAATGATTGACATGTCCTTTCCAGAACCAATGGCTGTGTTGATTTGATCATAGATTCCAAAGCAAGAGACAGAAAGAATTTGTTCTGGGCAGAGATTTAGTGAGTATAGTCAACTCTTTATAGTCCAGACTGCATAGCCCCAGTGGAGCAGCTTGATTGGACAAGAGTACTCTGCCCTCCAAGAGCTAGAAATCAGGACTCTGGTGCTGCTATTCCTGCAGGTACTTCTCCTCTCTCATTTCCCCCCTCTTCTTTTCCTCTTCCTTCTCTGATCCTGCCAATCCTTCTTCCTCTTCTCCATCCTCTTCTTGTGTGCCAGCACCAGGGATACAAATACAAAGTGAGACATAATCCCTTTTTATCAAGAAGCTTCTAAAATCTAGTAGGGAGTGGTGACCAAGAAGAGATGTTTTGGTCTGGTGAATCACAGGGAAGGTGAGTTATTCCACAGGGTGCAGCACAGCAAAACTATGTCCTCCTATGTCCTCCTATACCTCATATGTCCAAGCATCTCTTCCTAATATATATATATATACACATATATATGTATATATTTTTATGTTTTGTTAATTTCCCAATCCCATTTGAAAATGTTTTTACCACTCATTTAAAAAAATTGAGTTCCAAATTCTCTCTCTCTTGAACTTGCCCCTCTCCTACCCCTTGAGAAAGCAACCAATATGATATCAATTATACATGTGAAGTCATGAAAAATATATTTCCATGTAGCCATGTTGCAAAAGAAAACACACAAACATAACAATAAAAAAAAAGATTAAAAAGTATGGTGGATCATATTTTTCATAATAGGTCCTTTGGAATTGTCTTGGATCATTGTCCAAGCATCTCTTAATGAAGCCTAGGATAGCATTACTTTTTTGGTTGCCATATTACACTGTTGATTTACACTGAGGTCCAAACCAGCTTGTACTTCCTACAGAAAGTCAACCATTAAATTTTCATTGTGAACATCTACATTTCAGAAATCAGCAAAATACAAATCAAGGCTTGATTTATTGTTTTGTTGATTGTCTAGACTTGTGTTGGAGACAAAAAGTAGCAAATTAAATTAAAATAGCGGATTTGTAAGTACATTTTAAAAAAAGTTTCAGAGAGCCAATCGTTAAATAATTACCGGCAAAATGCACAGTTCCTAAGATCGTGGTTTACTAAAATACCCAGTTGATATACTGATGAACTGCTATCTAGACTCATCTCCCCCTAATTATACTTATGAAATTGAATTTTTAAGTGCAAGCTTATATTTGAACCAATTAGTAATGATAATAGCTAGCATTTATGTAACACTGACCATTCTCTCCCCCACTGCCTAAAGTATAGGTACATTTCATTTTCCAATCCCCCAGGCTTATCTGCTTCCCTGAAGGGGGTTTTGAGGCCCTCTGTCATTGGCTCCAGCTCCCACTGACTGTTTCTTCAAGTGTAGTTTCTCTGCCCCTCCAGTTCCATTTGACCACTACCAACAGATCAGCTTTTGCAAAGAAATAGTTCTTTCAAGAGGTAAAATGACAAATAAATAAGCAGTTTAATTCCCATAGAGCATAAGTTCCAAGTCCAACTCCTTCCTTCTCCCCCATCCTCCAATCAGCTCAAGACCCAGGCACTCTGGATTCTTCAGGCTTTCTTGTTGAGGTGGCTGGCTACAACATCATTTCTATAATCCTGGATGTAAGGTCCCCCTGGCTCAAATTCCCTGTCTCATAGCAATTACTAAAGTACCTAAAACTGAGGACAAAGGAAACAGAAGAGGTCCATTTCTCAGAGCTATAGTAAAAGGGGGAGGGTATACCTCCAGTCAGTTCAGTTCATGGTGCCCATGATGTGGGTATGCCATGGTTGTCACCCACTGGACGCAGCAGGCAAAGACGACTGAGTGGGACAAAAGGAGAGACCATGTCACATGGCTAGATTTAAAGACTTCTGGCTACGCAGCCACTCAAATGAGTCTACAATCACCCACGTGATAGGAAAACACAGAATTCAGGGCACCTTCATGTTAGGCAATATGGAGATGTCTAAGGCAAGCTGGTGCTTTAAAGTTTGCACGGCACTTTATATGTTATTACATTTGATTTTCACAACAACCCTGGGAGGTAGTTGCTGTTATTATCCCCGTTTTGCAGGTAAAGAAACTGAGGCAGACTTGTCTAGGGTCAGATAGCTAGTAAGTGTCTGAGGCCAGATTTTAACTCAGGACTTGTGACTCCAGGTCTACCACTCTATCCCCTTTACCACCTAGGTCATAAGATTTGGGGGAGGGAAAAATTATGTGATGCTTTTGTTATATATTTAAAAGGAACAGCAAGTTGTACATAATAGATTTGCAATTTCAGGTGCAATCATGTTTTTTATTATACTGTGTTACGAAAATACTTTATTCCATAAATTAAAAATAAAATAAATAAAAATGAAATAAATACCTCCTATTTTGGAGACTAGGGAGGTAATTTGGAATCTAAAAAAATAGCCCAATGTTGTAGTATGATGAGATCTTTTAGATACTGATTCTGTCATGAAATATGTTAGCTATTATATGATCATATAATTACATCTATAACAGACCTTAGATGCCATCAGATCCAAACCCTTCATTTTATGGATGAGGAAATGAAGTCTCAGACGTGCTAAGTGATTTGTCCAAAGTCACACAAAAAGTAAGCATTAGATTTGAACTCAGATCTTCTGACTAAAAAGTCAGTCTCTTCCCACTTCAAATTTGTGTCTTCTGCAAATATGATCTTCTTTTATCTAAGTCATTGTAAAATATTAAACCTCATAAGACCAAGGATAGATCCCTGAGGAACTCCACCAGAGACCTCTTTCCAACTGGATTTTGAACCTTAATGTATGCTCTTTATGCCGAGTCATTGAACCATTTACAAACCTACCTAATTATGTTTTTGTAGCTCACATTTCTCCATCTTGTCTGCAAGAATAGTACAAAAGACATTGTTGGATATTTGCTAAAATTTAAGTAAACTACATCTATAGAATTCCCTTAATCCACTAGTCGAGCAATCTTTTTGAAAAAAGAAAATGAAATTAGTTTGGCATGATACATTTTTGATGGAATGAAGTCAGGATGACTTTGTGGGATTATTACTCTATTTTCTGAAAGATTGCTAATAATCACTTAATACAGCCTAGAATTTTACCAGGAACTGAAGTCAAATTCATCAGCCTATAATTTTCATATTTTACTGTCTTCCCTTTTTTTTTTTGAAATCCAAACAACATTTTCCTTTCTTCACTACCTCCTCCACTCTCCACAGTCTTTCAAGGATTATTGACAATTATTTGGTAATCATGCTTACCAGTTCCTTCAGTACTCTGGGATACAGTTCATCTGGGTTTAGTGATTTAATATATCAAGGACAAATTAGTTCTCTCTTCCTATTTTTTTATCTTATCTTGGATATCAAGTCTTTGTTAGCCATTTTTGTTCTTTCCTTAAGATTATTCTCTTTGGCAAAGAAAATAGAAGCAAAATAATAATTGAATAGTCCTGCCATCAATCCATTTCCCATTATTATCATCTTATTTCCTACAAGCAGCAATCCTAATCCTTCTTCGTTCCCTCTCCCTCTCCATCCTATATTACTAGAACACATTCCAAACCCTTTTTGTTCAATTAGAATTCCTCACCAACTTTAGCTTATCATGGGCTTTATTACATTTGATACTATTTTTACACATCCAAGTTTTGTTTCTGCGTTCACTTTTCATTATTTATTCTTCTTTCCATCCTTTGAAGCTGCCTTAAAAATTGTTTTATTGTTTTTCTCCATTTTTCTCCAGTTTTTCATAATCATTTCCCCAAGTAATTGCTTCTATTGCTGATATTTCTGTTAAACGTATACAGCTGTGAGAGAGGAATGTTAAAGTCTCCTACAATTATTGTTTTACTGTCTATGTCTTTTTGCAAATTCTTTAATTTTTTAAATGAATTTAGAGGTTTTTGTCAATTAGTGCACATACATACATGCATATACATATATCTATGTCATGTGTGTCTCTATATATATATGTACACACACATACATATATGTATGTGGTGCTGATCATATTTAATTTTATATGGTTTCTCTCAGCACAATATAGTTTTCCTCTTCTCCAGCAAATTTTTATTTTTGCTTTATCTTATAGCATAATTACAACTTTTCATCATCATTCATCTCAATACATTTTGTTCCAGTTTATCATTTTTATTCTTTATGTGCCTTTATTGTTTAAATGCATTTCACATGACAAATTCTTGGGTTTTTTTATATATTCTGCCACTTTTTTGTTTTTTGGCTTGCTTAATTCATATTTAAGTTATAACCACTAAGCTTGTGTTTCATGCCATCTATTTCTTTGGTACTGATTTTTATTCTCTTTTAAATCAATAATTTGTCCTATGATTAGTTTTGCTTATACTAGTGTAATGGTGCTTGAAGCACATCCAGATCACCTAACATGGAGGCACCCTGCATCCTGCAGTCTCCTACCACATGGCTGGGAATAGCTGCCTTTGATTGACTCTGCAACTAGAAAAGGATGTGTCTTTTAAAACTTCCAGACTAGAACAGTCTTCTCTCTTTTCTGTTCATTCTTTCTTGTTGCATCCAGAAGGTAAACATAATATATAGTTCACTGGCAGTGCAGTGAATGGGATATAAGTTTCTTCTCTCTCTCTTCTTACTCTGAACAATGGGCCTGGGGGTGTTTGTTTCTGGTCTTTTTTCATTTGTCATCAGTTCTAAGTGCAGCTGACACTTGCCACTGGACTTGGGAGTTCAGGAAGATCATTGCAGCCAGCTAGTCCAGCAGAAAAGCCTGGAGGAATCAGGGTACCTGACAGCCTACTTAAAAACCTATTAGATGAGTCATGAAACTGAAATGGCCAAAGGTAGAAGGTAAAATATAAAGTGAATAACAATGAAAAGTGAGAGTCACAATGAAATCTAAGAGGTGCTTAGTAAGAGGGGGTGTTTACTTGTAAGTTTTGGGGTTCAAGTTATAATTTTTAGGTACCAGGCAAGTAATAGGATATGGAAATAAAGAGTTCTCACATTTTGGCACATTCAGTTGTTTGGGTATCTAATCTGACATCTGACTCTTTCCTCCAGTGTTTCATAAAGTCCCTCTGGTTTTCTTGCACAATTCTCACTATGGCCACTCTATTTTCCATGAAAATGGGAAAAAATTGGAAATAATGGAGGTCACCTTTTTTCGTTCCTCAAGTCACAACTTGATCTCAAGAAAAGAGCTAATGAACTCAGTTACACCAAGGAGAAAATGACTGAGAAGTTTTAGGAGAGTTAGGCATGTTGTTTGTCCTTCATTTTCAAAGAGGACCAATGACAATGAAAAGGATAATGACTTGACCTGGGTAAATTAGATTTAAATGATGCAATTGCACAAAGTCAGCCTTACTGTGTCTTCCAGTCATTAATGTCCAGTGGTGCGACAAAATTCAGGATGACTGGTGATGGCCTGGGATGCAGTGAAGACACTTTGATGTCTTTGATTGCTGACCAAGCTCTAAGCACTCCATAGCACCTGCTCCAGTTGCCTTCATGGACATTGGAGCAAACTGTTTACATCTGCCCATTCTGTCTTCACATGCTTGGGGTAGATACCCCCTAACTCACTAATAGGTTTGCAGCCCATCAGTTCCCCTTGACCTGGTTAGCCCATCTGCCTAGATGATTTTATTGGGGTGTGGCCACTGCATATACTACAGGTTCTTGGATCCACAGGTAAGAATTGGGTGAATCAGGTGGGCATCAAAAGTAGATGAGCAGCCCTGAAAAGGGTTCAGTAGACCCTCACGCCAGAGGTGTTAGTCCCCCCTGAACACCCCATACATCCCTAGACATTTTAATAGGGCTTTGCATACCAAAGAAATAAAGCTCTAATTGTGTATCTTCAGTCCTCAGTAAATTGAAAGGAAGTCTGTCCTGCACTCCTTAAAATTAAATTACTTTGGCCCCCACCTACTTCACTTAATGATAAAAATGATGTATTTACAAAGTACATTATAATGTACAAAAGGCATGCATAGAGATTATCTCTTTTGATAATCAAGCAGCTCTTGTACTGGGTTTGTGTTGGAGTTAAAATCGATTCAATAGTAAAGGTAAATGAATAGGGTAACTACTAGAGAAGTCAAGTCAATAACCATTTATTTCATACTTACCAGTTGACAGGCAATGCACTAAGCACACAAAGGAAAGGCAAAAAGGAAAAGTAAACAAAGAAAGGTGACTGTTAAAAAAAAAAGGTGACTTGTTCTCATTGGGGAGGGGACAGAAGAACAGGACAACATGAAAACAACTACATACAAAGAAGTTCTTATAAGGCATTAATGGGGGGGAGTGGTAATCTCAGAGGGAAAGCACCAATGTTAAGAGGGACCTGGAAAGTTTCCTTGTAGAAAGCAGGACATTTTAGTTGAAATTTGAAGGAATCTAGGGGAGTTAGGAGGTAGATATTAAGAGACAGAGGATTTCAGGAATAAAAGATAGTCAGTGAAAAATCCCAAGGAGTCCAGAAATGGCCCATATCACTAGGTCACAGAGTAGATAGACGGGCATAAGATGGACTTCTTAGATAGCAGTGGTTAAAGAAAAGAATACTTTTCCATATTTTCCAGGAGCAAGGTTTAATGGGTGACATGGACTCTGTGGTGCTGTGTCTTATAAATATCCCATTAACCAATTGTGTAGATGGATACATGGCTCTGCCTTATTTCTTTCAGAAGATCTGTCTCCTCTCAGAATGTTTTTGCCCCCATATGTTTTCTACATTTCTTCCTAGAAAATAATTTCCATTCCAATAAGAATCAAATTGATGGACAATTTCTGGTCTGCCCCAGGAAATGTATTATCTAGCCTTTAACTAGTTTGTATATATTGAGAAAAATCTGACTTGCTCCATCCCTATTTCCTCCGGTCTCTTAAATTGATGTGGTTTGAACTCAGTCCTTTGTTCTCTTCAAACATCTTTCACCCCTTTTAAGCATTTCCTGAGTCTTCCTGGCACTTCTGCATTCTTCAGCCATACTCACCCTCAAGATGATCGCTAATTCAAACAGAAGGATTCATTAAAGAGAAGTCTCTTCGGAGAGATGCCATTTTTCCCCTTGGCTTCTTTGCTTTATCACTCGGTGATGTGCTTCCGAGCCAAATATTGAAAAGAGAGCTTGTTCTGACTGAAGCTATGAAGCTTAAAAGGGGAAGGAAATGAGTAATGAGCTTGAGTGCTTGCATAGGAGTGTCTGGACTTCGTTTGGGTAGGGAAAGGGCATCTCTTCTGTGGTGTACACATGACAGGAGTGTTTGAAAAGTTCACAGAATGGCAAGGCATCCACTTCCTTCCAAGTGGGCAGCAGGGAGAGAAGGGCATCTGTGGTCCCCAGCCTGTTCCCCATGGAACATAATATATACTGTGTTTACAGAAAATGGCACAATATGCCCAGTCAGATGGATATCACCACGCTTCTCCATGTTTGTGGCTATGGTGCCTGGAACATTTCATCCTTGATTGTGCTCCTTTCTTCAGATCTTATGAGCCTTCAGAGGGGCCAGAATACATTCTAGCAAAATAATATGTCCCCTCTCTAACAAACACATTTGAGTTCATCTTGCAGTTTGTAATGCATGACTGAGCATGGATTTGCTGCCTTCCAACTGAATCTAGAGAAATCCTCATCAGGTTAAAACTATATGGATGACCAGACTTTGAATCAGGAATACCTGAGTTCAAATCCTGTCTTAGATACTAGCTGAATAATCTTGAGGAAGTCATTTTGCCACTGTCAGCCTTGGCTCCTTCATTCTAAAAATGGGGATAATAGGACCTAACCCACTGGGTTGTTGTAGGGATCAATGAGAGAAGATGAAAAGTACTTTTCAAACCTCAAAGTACTTTAAAATGTTAACTATCCTCCTGCTCCTTTTCCTCCTCCTCCTCATCGTCGTTGTTGTTATCATTGCCATTCAGTCCTGTTTGACTCTTTGTGACCCCATTTGGGATTTTCTTGTTAAAGATATTAGAGCAGTTTGCCATTTCCTTCTCCAGTTCATTTTCCAGATGAGAAAACTGAGGCAAACAGGGTTAAGTGATCCTTTGCCCTGGATCGCAAAGCCAGTGAGTGTCTGAGGCTAGATTTGAACTCAGGAAGTTGAATCTTCCTGACTCCAGGCCTAGCACTCTATCCACTGTGACCCCTTGCTGGTCCCTCATCATCATTACTATCATGATTTTTACATTAGTATAGACTCATTGTATCCAAGAGTTGAAAGGGACCTCAGATTTCATCTAGTCCAACTCACCTGAAGCACAAATCCCCTCTAAAACACTGTTGACACCCAGGCTCTGCTCACAATTCCAGTGATGGAGAACTCATGAACTTGAGTTGGAAGGTCATCTATTTTACTTTTGGACAGCATTAATTTTCACAAAGCTTGCTTTTCCTTTTTTTCTCCTTAAAATATGATCTGTGAATTAAGGGCCATGGGGAAGTTTTGATGAAGAAACTTCTACCAATGCAAAGGTCTGCAACTTGAAGTTTTAGAGAGTTGCCATGGGCACCAATATGCCAGCATGGAGGCAGCTCTTCTTGACTTTGAGAGTAGCTTTCTATCCATCATACTGTCTCTTATTGTAGGTTGTTGTTTTTTTTTTGTAAAGTTGTTATTTGTTTATTTTTAACATTCATTTAAAAAATTTTGGGGGCACCTAGGTGGCACAGTAGATACAGCACTGGCCCTGGAGTCAGGAGGACCTGAGTTCAAATCTGGCCTCAGACACAGAACACTCACTAGCAGTGTGACCCTGGGCAAGTCACTTAACCTCAATTGCCTCACCAAAAAGAAAAAATTTTGAGTTCCAAATTATCTCTCTTTCACCCACTCTTCTGCCACTCCTTGAGAAAATGAGCAATATGATACCAATTATGCATGTGAAGTCATGCAAAACATTTCCATGTTAGCCATGTTGCAAAAAAAATAAAAATAAAAAGCAAGAAACATAAAGAAAGTGAAAAATTATACTTTAATCTGTACTCAGACTTCATCAGTTCCCTCTCCAGAGGTAGATAGCATTTTTCATCATGGATCTTTCAGAATTATCTTGCGTCATTGTACTGATCAGAGTCACTGAGCCTTTCATAGTTGGTTAGTATTACAATATTCCTGTTACTCTCACTTTAGTTATTAGGACATTTTTTTTCATATAATGAACCAAAATCTGCCTCCTGTACTTCCATCCATTTAATCTACTTCTGCCCGATTCTAGATAGGAAGTGTTGGGCCACATACTTTTCAATCTGATCAACAAACACTTATCAAGCTTCAGTGTGCTGGGTGCTATTGGGAATATCGAAGTCTAGTTAAGGCATGTTAGCTGCTCCCATGGAGATGATAGAATTTCAGGATAGTTGTGACAAAAGTGGTAAAACCACTTGTTAGTTTAAGTTGGATGGGGAAAATTGTTACCAACTATAGGAAAGAGGGAAGACTTCATGTGGAAGATGACATTTAAATTGGAATTTAAAGGATGTACAGAAACTCGACAGATAAAAACAGGAAAAGACCTAGATGAAATTCGTATTCCTCAAATCTGGAAATGACACAAAGTTGGGAAAAATAGCTGACATATTAGGGATAATCAAGATCCAAAAAGATCTTCATAGGATGGAACATTGAGTTGAATCTAATGATTTATTGCCCAGAGGAGGGCAACTAGGATAAAGATTTATCTAATGCCCAGAGGAAGGCAACTAGGATGTTGAAGAACCTCAAGTTCACACAGACTGAAGGTCAGTTAAAAGAGCTGAGGATGTTTAGCCAGAAAAAGACTTAGGGAGTACAGGATGGCTGTCTTAGAGTATGGGGTGTCATGGAGAGTAGAGATGAGACTTATGTTTGACCTTAGAAGGCAGAATGAGAAACAATGAGTAGAAGTTGAATGGAGATAAATTTAGACTTGAAATAAGAGAAAACTTCCTAACTATTAGAGCTCTTCCCAATTGGAATGGTATATATTGGTAAGCAGTGGACTCTCACCAGAAATGTGTTGAAAACCAGCTCACTACAGCTCTAAAGAACAGATTGTTAAAGTTTTGGTGCAAGCATTTTATAGCTGGGAAATTGGCAAACACTACAGATCAGGGCTTGATACATGTATACATATACATACATACATACATATGTACACACATATACTTATAAATGTATATGTATATATCTGTATATATGTGTGCATGTATATATGCACATACATACACACATACATACATATGTATTGTGATTGTCTATACTTAAAGTGATGGGAAAATAAATAATGCAGATAACACTTAAAAGTGTGTCATACACAAAAAAAGAAAATGTTGGATGTTGGAGGAGATGTGGGAAAATTGGGACACTAATGCACTGTTGGTGGAGTTGTGAACTGATCCAATCATTTTGGAGAACAACTTGGAACTATACCTAAAGGTATAAGCTGTGCATACCCTTTGATCCAAAAATACCACTGCTAGGCCTACATCCCAAAGACATCCAAAAAAAGGGAAAGGGACCTTTTTGTACAAAAATATTTATAGCATCTCTTTTTGTGTTGGCTAAGAATGGGAAATCAAAGGGAAGCCTATGCATTGGAGAACAGGTAAACAAGCTATGGTATATGATTGTGGTATAAGAAATAACAAGCAGGATGATTTCAGAAAAAAAAACCTGGAAAGATTTACATGAATTGATGCATAGTGAGGCACAGAGAACCAGGAGAATGTTGTATACAATAATAGCAATATTGTTTGATGAAGAATTGTGAATGAATTAGCTATTCTTAGCAACACAATGATCCAAGACAATTCCAAAGGACTAATGATGAAGTATACTATCTGTCTCCAGAGAAAGAACTGATATTAATTGATTACAAACTGAAACATGCTATTTTTCACTTTTTTATTTCATTTTTTTCTTTTATTCGAGTCTTCTTGTACAAAATGACTAATATGGAAACATTCTACATAATTACACATGTATAACCCATATCTGATTGCTTACTATTTCTGGAAGGGGGAAAGGGAGGGAGAGATGGAATTTGGAGCTCAAAACTTTAAATAAAAATGTTGAAAAATTGGGGAAAAAAGAATAAGCACAAAAAAGCGTGTCATATATACATTTTTTGGAAGAGCTCCATTTAAACATTTTAAACAAATGTAAACAAATTGAGCATTTGCCATCACACCCCTGACTCTAACTCATTGAAATTATTCAAATGCAGTCTGGACAACTACTTGTCCACTTTTACCACCTAGCTTCACAACCTTTGAGTCATCTGCTTTTCACCTTCCATCCCACTAATTCATTTATTTGCCCAATCCTGTTGATTCCACCTCCATGATATCTCTCCTATCAGTCTCTTTTCTGGTCACATGGCTACTACTCTAATTCAGGCCCTCATCACCCCTCTCTTGAATTATTGCAATAGTTCCCCCATTGGTCTCTCTGCCTCTTTTCTTTCTGATCATTCCTCCGCATGGCTGCGTAAGTGATATTCTTAAAGCACAGACGTAAAGCCTCTTCCTAGCACCCGTGGAAGCTCACCTCAAGTACCACCTACTGCATGAGTCTTTTCCTGATTCCCCCATCTAATTACACTCCCCCAGTACTTGGAATATACTTGTATATATTTTGTATTTACTTATACATGTCTATATTGTTTCTCCCAGTAGAATATAAGCTCTTTGAAGGCAGGGATTCTTAAATTTGTGTCTTTATATCCCTAGAGTCTAGCATAAAGTATGTACTTGACAAATGTTTCTTGATTAATTGATTGATTAGATAGTTATTGAGTTCTCTTCCAGCTTTTGAATTCTGTTTTTCCATAAAGATATTCCAGGTATTAAGTTCAACCTGAGCAAAGGCATAGAAGCTGGAGATTACAGGGTATGATGGGACGGAGTTAGAGTATAATTCCCTTTGACTAGAGCATAGACTACTATGAGAAGTAACATGACATAAGAATAGGAAAGTAAGATCTTGCCAGATTATGGAGGATCTTGAATGTCAGAAAAAAATTTGAACTTGATTGTAGAAGGAATAGGGAGCCACTGATCATTTTTGAGCAGAGGAATCATATGCTGTGATTTATACTTAAGTGAGATTATTTTAGCAGCTCTTTAAAGGCTGGGTCGTATCGGAGAATGGCAGAAGAAGGATTTTAGGAAGTTATTTCAGCGACTCCTGTCATTGTCACGAGCAAGTGGTAATGAACGTCTATACCGGGGCAGTGGCAGTGGGAATAAAAAGAAAGGGGTAGATTTGAAAACTGTTACAGAGGAGTGATAGGTTGTTGTTCCATCATTTCGGTCACGTCTGACCCTTTGTGACCCCATTTGGGGTTTTCTTGTCAAAGATACTGGAGTGGTTTGTCATTTCCTTCTCCAGCTCATTTTACAGATGAAGAAACTGAGGCAGAGTTAAGTGACTTGCCCAGGGTCACACAGCCAGATTTAAACTCAGGAAGGTAAGTCTTCTTGACTTCAGGTCCAGTGCTTTCTCTGCTGCACCACCTAGCTCCTGGAGGATAGATAGGATTTAACAACTCTTTGGATATGAGAGATTAGAGAGGGAGAAGAATCAAAGACAACCCTAAGGCTAGGAGAAAAGGAATAATTTTGGGGAATCATTTTAAGTCATAAGCTGTATTTACCATGCATTAAGTAAAGAACTCTAGCCAAATGAAGAAGAAAACAAACAAAAAAACAAAAACAAAACCGAGGAGCCAGAATTGGGGGAATAGTTTTCCAAATCATCCAACCCTTGGGATGCCACATGGGGCCCTTCTACCATGACAGCCACAAAGCCAGCCTGTAGCCAACTTCCTCTTCCTTTTCCCTCCTTCTTCATCAAATGAGATTACCTTTTCTTTCAACTGGGGAAGGCGACATAAGGGTCCACTTTTTCCTCTACTTTGCCACTTCCTCAAAGAAAACCTAACTTTTATTTTTTTTTTTCCACAGGGTTTCACCAGGAGAAGAGAATGGGGGAAAAAACCAAAAGGGCAACTTAGAAAATCACACGAAGTTTAAAAGCCCATAGCTCTAAGTATCCTGGCCCTTTCTTATCTTCTCTCAGTTTGTAGATTGTAAAGTCAGCTCCAGTCAAAGCTTTTAGTCTTTTTTACCTCAGGGCCTTGTTCTCAGGATTGGGGGAATTCTTCATTTCCCTTTGCTTTGATTGAGAAACAGAAGGATATCTACTCCTCAGAGCCACAGGCCTTGGGAGTGAACCAGTAGGGCCCACAAAGAAAGGCACAAGTAAAATATATTGCTCTTTCAGAGGAAATTGCAGGTACACAGAATGAGGTCTCAATGCTTTAAAAACTTTTTTATTGATATATTTTGTTTTACAGTACCTTCATTTCTGAATATGTACATATTCACTTCCCTCTGTAGTAAAGAATAAAAAAGGAAAAAAAACACCATTTTGCAAAACTAATCAACAGGCCAATCAGCAATATTTGTATCATTCGACATCCATAGTCCCCCACCTCTGCAAAGTTAGCATCCCAATCATAAAGTCAAGAGCCAATTCCTTAGGGAGCCCACCATATGCACACCAGATACCTTTCCAGACCCCAAACTTGATTCTTCCCCTACAAAAATTGGAACAACTGCCCGGAGATTCTTCCTTTTGCAAAGTGAGTAAATATAAGATACTCATCTTTTGTCTGTGTCCCAAGAGTTTGTAGCTAGGCTTTGTTTGATTTATGGATTTCTATTTCTACTGATCTCCAAATAATAACTAAGGACAATTGTATGAGAATAGAAAGAGCCCCAGACCAGGAGCCTGAAGACCAGAGTTATAGCCTGGGCTTTGTTACATTAGTTATGTGACTTTGAAATTCATCCTTGATCCGGTGCTATTTAACATTCCCATCAATGCCTTGAATGAAAATCTATACGGACTACTTAGAAAACTGGACAACAGAGTTAGGATCCCAGAAGATCTTTGCAGGGTAGAATGATGGGCTGAATCTAACAAGATAAATTTATTTTTTAAAAAAGGTTAAGTATAAAGTTCTACATTTGTACAAAAAATCAATAGGAGTTATGGCTAGGAAATAATTTGTGTAAAAATAATTCTAGGAATTAGGGGACTGCAAGCTTAATATGAGTCCACAGCATGTTGCAGTAGTGCTTCTTACACCCCCTAAGGGAAAAAAATGCAATGCAATGGCATCTTAGACTGTGTTAGGAGAAATAGAGTGTCTAAAAAAGGGGAGAAAACAATTCTGCTCTACCCCTCCCTGTGCAGAGCACATCTGGATTGTATTCAGTTATAGAAAGTGAGTTTTGGGAAGGACATTGAAATGCTGGTGTCAGAGATGTAACTAGCAACTTGGTGGTCTGGTCAAGTTTTGCATTCATGCACAGGACAAGAAGCAAGTTCTTTGCCTTCAAATCAACTTTTCAAGATAAATTTCATTTGAAAGGCAAAGAAAGATGCTAGGGACAACAAATTATGGGGAGACTGAGATCCTAGGAAACTGAGAAGATACTGAGATCACTATTGGTAGGGATGGAATAAGTGAGGCAGGATGAGGTCACCTGGGCTGTGGCCACTATGAAAAGGAAGTGGACCATGTGGGAACTTCCTGTTTTAGCTATTCTTACTAACTAGGTGCTAAGCTCAGTTGTTTCTAGATGACAGAGAAAGTTCTATCAACATCCTCTAAATATCTGTGCCTATGGCCAAAGCACCAGTCATCCTACCCTAGTTATAGCTCTGTTGTTGTTCTTCAGTTGTTTTAATCATGTTTTAATAAACTTTTTGGGGTTTTCTTGGCAAAGACACTGAAGTGGTTTGTCATCTCCTTCTCCAGCTCATTTTGAAGGTGAGAAAACTGAAGCAAACAGGGTTAAGTGACAGTTGGAAGCTATACAGTGGACCATGAGGAGGAGCCTTAAGTCTATGCTACATAAGCATTTGTTAAAGGAACTAGGGATGTTTAACTTGGAAAAGACTTCATGAAATGTCATAGCTACATTCAGGTATCTGGAGAAAGGATTAGGTTTGTTCTGCATGAGTCCCAGAGGGCGTACTTCTCTTCTTGAAAATTTTAAAATGGAAACTAAATAACTATTTGTTAGTTTTAAATAGTTTTAAATAAATTGAATTAAATAAATAGTTTTAAATAAATTGAAAGCAATTACTTTCAGGTACAGGTTGGACTATATAACCTCTGAAGTCCTTTCCAACTCTGAGATTCTTTGATATGTATGAAAGAACTGAAGACCGGAGTAGTCATTTGACTTGCCCAAGGTCACACAGATGGTAAATATTGGAGACAGGATTTGATTTGAACTCATGTCTTCTGACCACAAATCAAGTGATTTTTTTTGTCATTATAGCAAAGCTACCTAATTTCCCAGTAATCAGACCATATTGCATTGCCAAATGCACAGGTACACACACATACAACACTCACAACATACACAGTGCTGGTAGACAGTGGCATACAGTAGGTAGAATCCACTTTTTGAGATTCTGCTGTTTAAATTATCAGGTCACTTTCTTTCCATGCTAGCCCTACGTAGTGCAGACAAATTGATTGTTTTCTAGTCAATTCAGGAGTTTTTCAACTGTGATAATGTCCAGTTGCTGAGCAATTGATGGGAATCATTGAGAAGTCAACCTGATTCAGGCAAAATAACTGTATCTGTTCTTATGATTTAAGAGAAAACAAATCCTGGGTTGATGAGAAAGTGCTTGATCCTGCCATATTCCAGAGATCTGCCCTCTCTGTTTCTGTCCACCAACCTCCCTCTGCCCCCAGTTTAGCCTTGTAGGAAAAGTATTTAGTAGGAGACAAAGCTTTGTACTTTAGAAGAACTGATTGCAATGACCGAGATGTTCTCCTGAGAAAAGACAATAGAAGAAAGCAGGACAGGCTGAAATAACAGGTCAACTCTCAGCCGCCATCCTTTCAGCAATGCTGCATCACTTGAAAGTTGCTTAGAAACCCTGTAAAGGCATCACTGCTTTCCTGGGAGCCTGGTTTGTGCCTTGAGGACATCCAGGAAGTCTGCTCCAGAGTGATTGATTAATTCTGAGGTTAGCAAGTATGACTGCATCACTTTTGCATGAATGATGCAGCTCTGTGCTTAATTAGAGGCAGCTTCATGATGCCATATTTCATCTTAGGGCACTGATTAACTCCACCTGCTGCATGTAGCTGACAGATTGGGAAGGCTTCATGTTGAAGTTTCAGTTTGGTTTATAGTTCTCTTGATCTCTGGGCTACTTTCCCATATTCCTTTGACCCTCACCCTTTCAAAAGGAATGCTCTGTGTCTCAGAGGTCATTTATAAGCTTCCTTACCTATTCTCTTTTTTTTTTTTTTTTGGACTTAGGAATATCTGACATTGGAGTGGAATTATCTTTAAAGGAACCATAAGGAACAGTCTACCATTCAATTAACTTCACCTGAAACTCCATCTGAGAAACTGTAAAAATAAATCTTATTAGATTCTAATTACAGCAACAAAGCCTGTGATACGGAATGACGAAGTGTTTGTTTTTTTTTTTTTTACCAAAACTGGAAGCATGAATTCAAAGAGTATCTTATAGCAATGATAAAAATAAAATAGAAATATAGATGTGCAAATTAGTGCAGACCCACAAGTTCAGGGATTGGAGGTGACATAGTAGATAGAGCACTGGACCTGGAGCCAGGAAGACCTGAGTTCAAATCTGTCCTCAAACACTTCCTAGCTCTGTGGCCTTGTGTAAACCATTTAACCTCCATCTGCCTCAGTCTCCTTGGCTTTAAAATGGGGATAATTATAGCACCTATCCCCGAAGGCTGTTGAGGGGATAAACTGAGATAATATTTATAAAGCATTTTGCAAACTTAAAAATGTATATAAATAAATACATACAATGTAATGTAAATATATGTATTTATATAAATGCCATAAATATATAAATGCATATTAAAATATTAAATGTATATTATATACATAAATGCATATAAACATATAGAAATATAAATGTATATTAAAATATTATATACATATGAATATATATATATAAATGTTATAATGTGTATAAAATGTTGTTGTGGTGATAATGATGATAATGAGCCATTGCAAGGTACTGAAATACCAAAGGAAAACTTACAAGGGCTCATCATTATCATATCTCTGGGCATTCCCTTTGTCACTGAAAATAGAGGATGAAGCAAGTATTTTTAAGAGCAGCAGTGCATTGATATAAATGCAGAACCCAAAACCAGATCTTGTAACATTTACTACCCATATAATCATAGGTGAGTCACTTAGCCTCTCAGTTCATCCACACAACTCACTAAGACTGTAGAGGACATATGGGTAGCCAATCTGTATATGGGGAGGAAGTTTCCACTCCTGGAGTTCCCTACACCAATGAAATAATAGTTATGGATGTACTACTATGCTTTCAAATCACTAACTGCTTTTCACCTAAATCCATTCATCTATAAAATGGGTATAGTAATACTTGCTCTACTTACTTCATAGGGCTATTGTGAGGAAAACTGCAACAGCCGTGTTTGTCACACAAAGGTGAACTGTTGTATTCTTGTTGTTGTCCTTAATGAACAACTAGGGAAACTGAGGCACAAAGATTATTTATTTGATGATAAAGATTCGTGTGCTCACTGTATCAGTGAAGACCCAGTGACAAATAGTGACAAAATAGACTTTTGTTTTCTATAAAACGAGGCACTGCCCAAGGATCCTAGTATCCCCCAGCCCATCCAGGATACCTGATAGAATTGGCCTCTGCCAGCTAGAGCTAAGTATTGCTCTTCCCCACGTGGTTACCCATGGTGCCAGTCAACATCAAATGTTACATCTTACCCCAGCACCGGAGCCAACAGTCTTCTGCTTACAAGAAACATTCCTTCCACAAGCCCAACGAAGAAAGAAAACCTATTTATCCTGAAAGAGGAATATTCTATAACCACCTGTCTGTCAGGAGACCAGAAGAGAGCCAACTCTTGTACCTCCCCAGCTGTCTGGGCCATGTTCGTGCCCCTGGATCTAGGAAACAATGGACCTCCAGGGAGGCCAGCTGTGCTGTGGCAAATAACAAATGGTCTCCGGACGAGGCAGAGATGAATGGATGCTACCAGCCGTTATCCTATCTTATCCTATCTACCTGCCACAAGGGCTTCTTCTGCATCAGCACGGGCACTTCTGATTCTCCAGGTTCGGGAGCAACCCCGATAAAAATGGAAGGACTTCTGTGATGGATGTTCAGCGCTTTTCTGCCTCAGATGTCACATCCTGCCACGTGCAGTACCACCTCCTCTGGTATGTTCAGTTTCTGACTATCAAACTGGCATATGGGGTTTGACGCCCGTAAATTAGATGTCAGTCTGCCACCCAGCAGGCAGGCTCTGCACAGGGTGGTTGATCACTGTCAGCACAGAAGGAGTTTAGGATTTTATGTTCCAGTTGCAGGGGCTCACAGGGCTCTTTGCAATCTGCACAGGGTCTTTATACCCTTGCCAAGCCTTTTTCTGGACCCACTCTGGGCTCCTATTCTACTGGATGATGATAGTTTCCCTTCGTGATGCATGACACCCTAGGTCAGCATTAAACTTTTGATCTTGTGGGGGGAAATGCATGTACCCATGTACATATGCATGTATACACACACACACACACACACACACACACACACACCATTTGGTGTTGTATTTAGAGTATTTTAGTATGAAAGTACTCCACGTGTGTTCCCAATTAAATCTTGCCTGGTTTTGTACTTATCACCAAGAATGACCTCAACCCATCTACCTAGCACAGCCATAGCTATCTAAGCACCTCCTCTGTCTCCATTTATTTATTCAGAAGGTAGATGGGGCAGGTGGCTTCAGGTATAGGTGTCTGGGGCTTTAGGAGCTGGATTGCATTGGATCACGGGTTTAGAGCTGCGAGGGCCATTGAAGGTCATCCCCCTTGTCTGTCAAATAAGGAGTTGAAGGGACTGGCTCAGGGTCACAAAGGTAGCAAAATCAAGGATTTGAACCCAGGCACTCTGACTCCAAACCCACAACTCTCTCCTATAGAGTAGCACTTTCTAATGCTGCATCTGTTGTAGGATAGTGTTTTCCCCAAACAAGTCACTGATTTATACCCATAATACCAACAATAATAACAACAGCACTTCTCATTAATAGCATCTACCTTCCAAGGTTGTTTTGAGGATAAAATGAGAAAATATTTGTAAAAGAAATTGGTGCAGTTCCTGGCACATAATAGATGTCATATGAATGCTAGTTCTCCTCCTCCTCCTCCCCCTTCTCCTTCTTCTTCTTCTCTTTCTCTTCCTTCTCCTTCTCCTCCTCCTCCTCCTCCTCCTACTTCTCCTCCTCCTCTTCCTCCTCCTTCTCCACCCCATAACACTTTGAAGCTTATAAAGGACTTTGCTCACAATAACCCCTAATAGAAGTCATTCAAGTATTATATGTAAATTTATAGGCAGGAGTATGCTGGTAAATGTTTAACAACTGGCTCTCTGAAAAAAAAACTATGACATTTTAAAATTTAATTTGCATTATTAACATTTTTCTATCTGTTTCTTAAGTCTAAACAATCAACAAAACATTAAGGTCCTGATCTGTAGCATTTGCCAGTTTCCAAGGTTAAGTGCTCCCACTGAAAATTTATCAATTGACTCTTTTAAGTCAGTGTAAGTTGGCTCCAGTTCAACCATTGTATAGGAAAGTAAAACTGGCCTTGACAAATGTCAACTGTTGTATCCTCAGAGAACTAGAGGGCTGAAGGATTAACTGGTCCAGTGAAGGATTGATGGGGTTGAGGGAAAGGAAAGAGTATGTGGGTTAGAAAACTGGTATCACTAATATGGAAATATCTGATGTGATTATACCTGCATAAACTATACCAGATTGTTTACTATTTCAGGGAGGGGGAGGGAAGGGAGAGAGAGATAAAATTTGGAACTCAAAACCTTTAAAAAAGTTAAAAATTGTTTTAACATGTAATTGGGGGAAAAAGTTAAAAAAGAAAGAAAGTTGGTCTCAGAGTCAGGAAAGTATGGATTCCATGGTTGTCTCTAATACATATATATATATATATATACACATATATGTATATATGCATATATACACACACACATATATACACATATATATATATGTACCAGCAATGGGACTCTGGGAAAGTCACTTGAGTTTTCAGTAGCTCTAGGCAGCTCTCTAACCCTATAGGTTGCTTAAGAGTTGCCAATAAGTACGAGTAGAGGGAGTTTTTTTTAACTGGAAATTTATTATACAAATGAGATCACTGGTCTGGTCCAGAAAAGTGGGGAGAGGCAGGAACTTGCTAATAGGGCAAGTCCTCTTACTGGGTGGCATTCCTTATCAGACAGGGGACTGGTTATCATATTCATATGATTGATATGATCAATCAAAAATATTGATATGACCAAACATGGATATGTGGTGGCCAAGCAACTGAACTGCTCTTGGGAACTAGGGCAATCCAGCCAAGAAAATCAAGAAGGCAGAAACCATGCCCATAAAGCTAGAGACAAGTCTAATAAAGCAAGTCTGAGTTAATTCAATTCAGTAAATATTCATGTAATGTGGAGGGGTATGATAGCACATAAAATATGCTCTGCCCGGCATCAATCCATGTGGTGACTTGATGAACCTCCTTCTGGAAATGTGTGATATGAGGGAGGGGTCCTCCTTGATTCAGCGTATGAGCAGGAATTTGATGATTCCTGTCAGCTTACACTATGGTGATGAACGCCTTTTAACTGGGGGCTGAATCAGAATTAAGTGTGCAAACAAAAGGCATGGACAGACAAAAGCTTTCTCCCTTCCTTGTTGGTAAATGACGCAAGAACTGCTGTAAAACTCCAGGTGGAGAGAAAGGTGGTAGTTGCAGCGGCTGACTGCCTTATCTTTCCACCTGGGCCATCATGTGACTGTGAACTCATGGCTGCCTTTGTTTCTTCTGTCCCTATTCTATTTATTGCTTCCCAACCTATTAAGAATTGAATGGATGATATTATAACCTTGTGAACTTCAGAAGGTAAGAAGAGCCACCACAGGTCCAGTGATGGAATCCATAGCAGAATCTGCCAGCAGCTGTAGTGGCCAACTTCAGGCAGGAGCTGGTCCTACGGAACCACCTAACTGATCCTCCTTGACCCTCAAGTGAACTGACCCAGCACCTGAGACATTTTCTCTAGCAAGCCAGGGAATGGCTTGTCCATTGGCAGGCACTTTACAAACATTATCTCATTTGATCCTCACAACTACCCTGGGAGGTAGGTGCTATTATGATTACAGTGAGGAAACTAATGCAGATAGAGGTTAGGTGATGCAGAGTCACACAGCTAGTACATTGTCTGAGGTTGGATTTGAACTCAGGTCTTCTTGACTCCAGGTCCAGTGCTCTATTCATTGCATCACCTAGGACAGTTCACCTATAAGTGAACTTAGTGGGAGGAATAGTTGACAATCATCATTTTAAGTTTCATTCCACTCTTCTGAAGGACCAAAATGGTAGAGGAGAGTGGGCTCCTGATTTTGTAGGTACTAAAGGTCGTGCTATATCTTCTCCGTAAATATTCCTTTGTAAAAGCTAAATGATGTTAATTGATAATGGGGAAAAATCAACTTATCAAAATGACATTAGGGCATTAAGTATAGGTTAGGTGATTTGGGGGAATTACTAATTATTGATTGTACTGGGGGAAATACACCAAAATAGGGCTAGTGAATGACAGTACTAGAGAATTTCTCCCACTTCTAATTCCTCCCCCCCCCAATATCACATCTACTCCTGGAAACAGGAGGGGAGGTGTAGCCTTGCTCTGGGGACTTGACTACACATCTGAATGTGATTTGATAGAATGATCACAGAGTTTACACATGCTAAATTTATAACATGTGCACACACATATATATGTATATACATGTATGTGTGTGTGTGCATGTATGTACGGAAAGATCTTAGAGATCATATATTCTAATATGATATTCTAATTTTACATGCAGTACCTTGGGCATCATAATCTTAAATCCTAGAAATAGGAATAGTATCCCTAAGTATAAGGTATTCTGTGAGTATATAGCCACTCAAAATCATATTTCATAAACCCTACCAAAGAGTTTACTTTTGTTAAGTCAGGCAAATGACACAATTAGTTCAAAGAAAAGTAATTTTAATGAAATAATATGATAATTTTAATAAGTTGTAATATAACATCTTCTCCTTTTCTCCCAAACCTGGGACACATTCTCTGATAAATACACACACCAGTAGTGGTAACAATGGAGAGTCTCATGGTACATTTGAAGGCAGTCAAGTACGTAGAGTGCAGGGCCTGGAGTCAGGAAGACTCATTTTCCCAAGTTCAGATCTGGCCTCAGACACTTACTAGCTTTGTGATCCCGGCCAAGTCACTTAACCTTGTTTGCCTCAGTTTCCTCATCTATAAAAATGAGCTGGAGAAGGAAATGGCAAACCACTTCAGTATTTTTGCCAAGAAAATCCCATTGGGGTCACAAAGAATCAAACATGCCGAAAAAAAAATTAAGCAACAGTAACAACAACAACAATATCAACATGGTACTCTTGCGGAGGGCCATAAATGAAAGGATTGCATTTGATCAGAGTACACATCTGGAGAGGCAACTCAAACCTTCAATAGTGTCTGCCAATGTTTTCTGCTGATGTTATCACACTATTCCCATCAGGTCTGTTCCCTGCTGATCTTAGAGGGTTTTCAGTCCCCTCAGGTGTGTAGTCTCTGCTGGACATGTGGATGTAATGTGTAATCTCTGTTGGTCTGGCATGTGCTAGGAAAGTCAAATCACCATCCCAATTCTCACCTCCCCTTAGACCCCGATGAAGGCAACCCAGGACTTTGTATCTCAAAACCCTAGGAATACCAGCATCCTCCAGGCCACTGCCACTAGCTCCAGGCTGGCTCCTGGAGCCAGCATCCTTGCTACCACAAGTCCCTTCTTCTGACCAACTGACACTGATAGCTAAGTCCAGGATCCTCAGGGATAGACCACTGGCCTTATTTCCATTCCTTTCCCTAAAGCCATCATCCAGGGAAGCAACCTTTGTGGAGATAAGACCTACCTGGCAGCTTCCTCCACAGGTATTGTAGCCCCTGACTCCTTAGCAGCCACAACTATCGAAGACCCTGAAAAAAAAGGTCTCCACATCAAAATCCTTATCATTCTCAATTCAACATTGGAAGTGGAAGGTTTTTCCCCCAGTGGAAATGACATTAAATAAGATGATTATGAGATTGTTTATTATTATTATTATTATATGATTATAAGAGATTAAATAAGATTTTCTTTGTACCCTGAGGATCATGGGATCTTTCTATCTGACTTGCAGTTAAAATCTATGTAGTAAATGTAGTCTCCTCCATTAGAATGTAATCTGTGGAGCAGAAATGACCCTGCTTTTCTATTTGCATTCTCATTGCTTACCACTGGGCTTTTCAAATAGTGCATAAACAGTGCTTTTTTATTAGTCAGTCAATAAACATTTATTAAGTACCTACTCTGTGTCAGGCATTTTGCTAAGCATTGGGGATCTAGATATGAAAAAGATAGTCCCTGACAAGGAATTTGCAATCTAATGGGGGAAGATAACACACACAAAAAAGCTGAAAAGTGGGGGGTTGGGGTGGGATAGAAAGGGAAGGTAGAAGGGAGAGGATAATGAAGTCCAACGTAGTGAAGCCAGGTGGGAAATGATGAGATAGCTAGCTTAGGGGGCCCTCCTTAAATGAAAGTTTTGGGAGGAGCTCTTTGCTCTGCCCTCCATAAATAAATTAATTAATTAATTTAAAGGAGGCTCCTATCCAAATGTATCTAAGCAGGCATAAAAGTTTAGAGACCAGTTCACTCTCTTGTGCCAGCCCACATTCCTACCTTTATTACACATCTCTGTCCAACAACAAATGGACCAGCTTTGGGGCTACTATCCATATTAATGAGGAAATAATGTCTCAGAGAAGTTAGTTTAGTGACTTGCCCAAGGTCACATAGGTAAGAAGTAACAGAGACACAACTCAAGTGGCTTCTTGAATAACTTCTCTGACACTGAACCTCTATTGGGTGAGAAAGGTTGGAGCTGCCGGGGAACTGGAAGTAATTGAAACTGATGCCACCTCCGAGGTCCCAGCTGCTTGTTGAAGGCCCCCGGCTGTTCACCTCATCCTGTCCCTGTTGGTCCTTAAAGGCATCACTCATGACTGGGTGCAGATACCCGAAGGGGCACTGATAGTCAGTCGTTTAGGAATCAAGAGCATACACGATGAATTAAGTTAGCAAACCTATTCTGCCTCCATAACATGCTTGCTCCCTGTAGATCCATCCTGTCTAAAGTTCGTCGCTGGCTCGTGTAAAAAAGATCCGACATCAACAGGTAAGACATGTTGTTAGGGCCTGTCACGCCACTGTTCTGAAAGGGCCCAAGGCAATTAGCCACCTCGGAATTGCTTGAAATGGTGAGGGGCCTTCATTCTACCTGCCACGTGGTGCCCACAGGTCCTTTCATTCCTCCTGCAAGTAGAAGTTGGCAATTTGGAGCCAGCAGCTTCATGCCTTCGGCACTCCCAGCCTAATAAAGCCGAGCATTTAGAGAACACTTTTCATTTTCCTGAGTTCTCTCTGCAAATACTAATTAGCCCTCCCCAGCCCCTTGTGAGGCAGGGCAAACATCAGACACTACAGCTTTTTTGTTCTGTCTTGTTTTTTGCAGATAGGAAGGCAAGGAGAGACAATTGCTCTGTCCTTATAAATAATCTTTTCCCTACCCCCAACATGTGTCCCTCACCCTAGGGTATCAACAGTCCAAAACACAAGCTGACGTGGCTCTCAGTCATAGGAGTCCCCTCTGACAGCTGTCACTACTGTCATTACTTCCCATATTTGCTCTCCTCCTTCACAAAGCAGCATGACAATATACCTGAGTCTTTGATGTGCCCTAGATGAGCTCGCCCACCAAGTTCCTGGAAAGAAGGATCTCTTCTCCACTCCCAAGTAAACAGATGAACCGCCCTTTGGCAATAACATGAATATTAATTACCAGCCTTCTTAGATTTTTCTCCATTTTATAAAATGGCTGTCAAATGCTTTCAAAGGCATTTAACGGTTTTTTGTCTTCATGTACCCGAATTATCTTTGCCTTACTATACCATGAGGTAAAAGGAGTAGAGTTGGGATTGATTCACACTGTGGTTAGAGAATGGAGGTCACCAACCTGATCTTTAAAGGTTGTGAGGTCCAATCCTGCCATTCTTCTTATTAAGGATGTCCTTATTATTAAGGAACCTTAAGTAAGTCCCATTCCTGGCCCCTGAGTCAATTCTTTCACCTGTAGGAAGAGAAAGGCCACACTAAGATACTAAAGGAAGTTAGGCTAAGTCACACAGTGATTAATTCTGAATTTCCTCCCTCTCAAGGGAATATCATTCAAGGATCACTTGTCATTCTAACCCAATGACAGGCTGATGGATCAGTGTGAGATGTGCTAGGACACAGAAGGCAGCAGACAAGGACTTCTCAGGGGTTAGATGGCACCTGCTGGTGCCCAGATATCAATTCAACTTAAAGGAACTGAGATTCATGCAAATATTCAGATTCCATAAAGTATTCCAGTGTCTGGAATCAGTAACTGCATCCTGATTAGAAAGCCTCAATAGTAATGATTATTCGTACTGAGTTAGCTGGAATCAATAGAATACTTCTATATGAATATGGCATTTTTAGACTTATAAATGGCTTGGCTATTACACAGAGGTTGTTCAGAGGCACAGAAGAAATTAAATTCAGCCATCTTCCTAGGGATTCACTGAGCTCTACTCTTTACCGCCCCCCTTTGGGAGATGAGAGGAAAATAATAACAATAAGTACCATTTCTAGGAAAAGCACTTTACATCAGTGGTATCAAACTCAAATAGAAAGGGGACCACTTAGAAAATCGCTTATTAATATTATCTATGTTCTTTTGCATTTTATTCATTTTGTGGAATGTTTCCCTATTACATTTTAATTTTGTTCTGGCTAAATGGGGGTGGGGGTGGGGGGATAATCATGGTCCTCATGTGCTCAGTAGGTTGCATATTTGACACCTTCACATAACGATGAGCCTCATGAGTGATGTAGATACTACAACCATTATTATTCCCATTTTATAGATGAGGAAACTGAGACTCAGAGATGAAGTATCCTGCTTATAGTCACCATGCTTGTGAATGTCAGAGAAGGGATTTCAACAGAGCTCTTCCTGCCTCTGAGCCCAACATTACAGTCACTTAATTGCAGTTGAATAACATCATCCATTAAAAATGCTGCCTAGGTAATTATCAAGAGCAGCCAATCCCAAAGTAAGAATGGGTGGGCTAGCTGTGGGGCTTGAGGATGGATGAGACAATCTCTAGTTCTAAAACCCGTGATATTATTTCAGGCTGGAAGCAACTGGTTAGCCTCCCTAATAACTTGCAAATTTCTGTCCCCATGTCCCCAGATGCTTGGGAGGCCCCTGAAATGGAGTATCAGTATCCCTGCCCCCTGGCCAATGGTATTTCACTGAGCATTAAGTCTGTTGAGCAGGTGGCAGGAGTCCCTGGTGGGATCTTCTCAACTTAGTAAAACTAGCCAGCACATCACAGGCAAGAAGAGAGAACTATTTAGATGTTGAGCCAGTAGGGCCAAGGCAAACCCAGAGGCTTACAGAGAAGCTGATAAGCAATGACATTTCATCCTAATAGTCTGTGACAAGTGGTAAAATAATCAGGGCTGGAAGAATCTCCTGAGGCCACCTAGGCTGGCTCAACATTCAGGTAAAATTGTGCCTTGTGGACTCACAAAAATCACAGCATTTCAGGAGTAGAAAGAAACTTTCGGAGATTATCTAGTCTAGACTCCTAATTTTACAAATAAGGATACTGAGGCCTGAGGAGAAGGGACTTATTCAAAGTCACATAGAACACAAGCCATACTAATTCATAGAATCTTGTAGATTCTCACAGTTGCAAGGAACCTTGGAGATCATCTGTTCTAACCTTATTTTATAAATGAGGAAACTGAGGTTTGGCCAGGGAGGTTTGACTTTAGAGCAGTGGTGCCAGTAGTATGTGATGCTGGCCACGCTTGCAATCCCATGGCTACTATATGTCCTGAGGAGCCACAGGAAACATTGTAATCTAAACAGAAATCAGGGGACACCCAGTCCTGCCCAAGGTCATAGACTCATGACAAGCAACTTGTTGGTGTAGTTGATAGAGTGATGGTCTTGGAATTGGGAAGACCTGAGTTTGAATCCTATCTCAGATATTTACCAACTGTAAGACCCTAAGCAAATCTTCCAACCTCAGTTTTCTCTCTGTAAAATGGGGATAATTAACATCCACCTCACTAGGTAAAGTGGGAATCTATAAAATAATATATGCAAAGCATTTCACAAATTAAAGCATTATGTAAATGTTATCTTTTATAGGGAGATCTAGAATTATAAAGGGACCCATGTCCATATGTTAGTTAATAGCAGTAAAATACCTCAGAGTGATAATGTCTGTTTCTGTCACATCTGCTCTTCAATGGTGACTGTCAGTCTTCCTGTACAGAGCATTCAGGATCATCAGTTAAATTTTTCCATTGCTCCCCTGAGTTCGTTTTCTTTTATTCCACCTTAGGGCAGAGGAGGAGGGGCAGCTGCCTGTGCTGTGTGGTATGAGGGGTTCTGGGCATCTCCATTTCCCCAAAGATGTTTTCCTGATCAGGCTGTTACAGCTGGTGAATTCCTTCCCTGTCTTTAAAAGTCCCTTATTAAAATGCAAATGTCTGTCAAAGGGCTAATGCCTGAGCAGGAATTAGGTGCCCAATAGTAAAAGTTAGCCCACTCATAGAATTTTAGAGCTACCAGCATCCTTAGCCATCATCACTAGCTCTGTGTGTGTGTGTGTGTGTGTGTGTGTGTGTGTGTGTGTGTGTGT